>NW_028185261.1:8263394-8396886 GCF_003343005.1 Rhea americana
ACTGGAACAGGTTGCCCAGAGAGGTTGTGGAGTCTGCTTCTCTGGAGATATTCAAAGGCCGCCTGGAAGCAACCCTGTCTACGATGCTTTAGGTGACCCTACTTGAGCAGGGAGGTTGTACTAGATGATCTCCAGAGGTCCCTTCCAACTTTACCCATTCTGTAATTCTGTGTTTAGACAATAAAGCTAATGACACACAAGACATCCACACTGTTCTGTGATCAAACTCTCAGTTCCTAGCTAAAGAGTCTAACTGCTATCATGCCAAGTTTTTACCTGTACCTGAAGAACTGAGCCCTTTCAGATAGGTAGTCAGATGCCATAACACAGCAGAGAGCCAGCAACTAACAACTGAGAAAGAAGCTTCTTAAATTCCCATCTGCAGCTTCTTGTGTGAGCATGCCTACTCCATTTCAGGGATGAGACTGACAGAGAAATGTAAATCTCCACTGAAGTTAGTTTAATCCATCCAATTAAATAGCAATATCCTAGCACATTAGGAACACAGCAGCAGAAAGATAAAGCAGATCATAGGGAATCCCAGTGATTCACACTATCTTTTTTGCCCTGAAACAAAACAGAAGTGTTGGCACAGTCAGTTACAGAAATTCCTCCTTGTTACGTCTCAGGGCCACTCACCAGCTCCCAGTTTAGTTGTAATACTTAACTAACTGTCTCTGGGCTCAGCATACATTTAGACATTCAACATCAGTTTGGTGTATCAGCAGGTCTTCTGAGACTGAGTGCAGGATGGAGAGCTCTGTCATGTGGTACTAGAAATGTAGTCCTTATGTTTCTTCTTTTGGTACATACTCCTTTGTCCTATTTCTTCTGAATCTAGGCAAGTATTCTGAGGAATACTCTGCTTGTACACATGGCCACTTCAACTGAACTGTTCTGCTCTTAATTCCACATTGAATGCATGCTGCTGTTCTTAGCTAACTTATTACGTGTAAAACAACAACTCTTGGACTACTACCCATGTGCTAGTGAAGAAAGGAAGTATCAGGCTGCCAGTATCACTTCAGATGTTCAGTAAGGTATCATCTTCTACAATGGGAGCAGTGCTGACACTATATTGTTCTTCAGCAAAAGCAAATTTAATATAGAGTATCAATGTTCAACCCAGGCAGAGCAGCAGGAGAGCACGCTCACCCAATCAAAGCTGACTTTATTGATTTTCAGTGGAGATTCACTTCCTGTTARGGTGCTAAAGCCTGCATGGAGGTGGGAACTGTTACAGGTTTTTTTTTTTTTCTGCAGTTTGAAATAGGAAAATAGTATGTGAAAAAATAAACAGTAAGGATATCTGAGCCCAAAACTGCCATACCAAACCAGCATATTCCAGGAAGAGATGTATTAAACATAAAGTCCAGGGGAAAAGAACAAAAAATATGAAGAAGCAGTAACATATGTCTTTGAAATCCAGTGATATAATATTTAAAAGAAGAAGAGTAGAGTAGCAAGATAGTGCTTGTAATGTCACTTACTAGAAAGTACTCATTGTGGCAAACAAATTAAAATACGTTGTGCAAGTAAAAAGATACTGCAACGTTACGTCACTGAAGGATGAGGAAAGGAGAAAACTAAAATATCTTCAGATGCTCACCTAAACACTCATTTAAGACCAACTTGGACAGTTAAAATAGACAGTCATACATCAACCATGCTGTAATTATATATAAAAATAACAAATGTAGTGCACCTGCAAATTAAGCCAAATTGTTCGGCCTACAGAAAATATGTAAAAATAACTTAAGTCATGAGCTTGTCTTSCACTTATCAGTTTGACTAAAAGATCTACTACATGAGGTACGATGAAAATATGGTCATATTTGGTCTGTTATTTTTTGGATCTAAAATGTGAAGGCTAAGCAAGTAGAGAATGAAAAGGAAACAAACATTTTACATGTTGGCCTTGATGAAAGTCAATCCAATGACTAATTTGAAATTCTAGTATCTTTCATCGTGCTTTCTTAGCTGAAAATTAATTCTCAGAATTCATTAGTGTCACTACATTAAACATAGGTTGCAGCCATTTGCTGCAGTCTCACAGCTAAGCTCCTAAGCACCATTTCCATTCTGTCACAATTACAGGCAAAGATGAGGCATTTATTAGAAGGAAATAGGAACAGACTTCCATACACACAGGCCTGTCTGAGACAGCCTCTAAAATTTCACTGGCTGCTTGCGCTTGGATGATAACATTGTTGGAAATGCTATGTCTCAACAATGTAAACTGCCATTTTGCAAGCAGCAAATCAGATGACTGAAAGAGGAGCTATTTATCAGCGTTCATGAGCTAATATTTACTAATGAATAAATGAAAAGAAAAAGATTTCATAAGAACCGCAGTGGTGGTCTAAATCTCCTGTGTGTTCAGAAACAGAAAACAATTACTAATGTAATTCATTATTGCAGCCAAACCTAAGTTGAGCAGCAGCAATATTTCTTTTAGAAATTCTCTTTCATCAGATCCATTATGAACCTTTTGGCCACAAACACTTTCTTTAAAAATAAATAAAGCAAGCCAYTCCAACTCTTATAGCTTAGGTACATTATAATTCACCTCCAGCATTTTGTTTTCTTCAATTGTTTAATTTTAAGACTGTTAGATTTTCTGACAATCGTTGATCTACTGGCAATGAACTCTTGGAATCTATTTTGTTTCATAAATTGAACATCCAACCAGACATCGAGTCACTACTGATCATCTGCATGCACAGACGGAGTATAGCTTATTAACTGGAAGAAATAACAACTGTGTATCACACGCAATATTAAACTAGGGAGTCCACAGCATCTGGGCTAGACAGAGAAAGTCTCCAATCTGTTCAAAAAATGGTAACAAACTGCTCACTGCCACTGCTCTGGTCCCTCTCTGTCAGGTCCAGGCTCACCACAGTGCTCTCTCCTCCCTTCCTCCAGCAGCTCTACACTTGCCGTGCCCTGCCCTCTACAAGCTTCTCACCAAAAAGGAGAGTTTTCACAGAATCACAGAAGGGTCGAGGTTGGAAGGGACCTCTGGAGATCATCTAGCCCAATCCAGGGTCTTGAACAGGACTTGAGGTCTTCCTGAGGGGCAGAATTCCTCTCCTCCCAAAACCACAAAACAATGAGTTATTGGATTGCCCTGAAAGCAGAGATAACTCCTCAGTGAGGTATCTAGAGAGATTTCCCACAAGGAAAAGCTGAGAGAATGATGTCACATTTTCTTGATCCTCTCTCTAACCTGAGGCAGGGCAGATGATGGTCTCTAGGTTGTGAAATTTTTCTATTCTTCCTCAAAATTTCCCTGCTACTTCTATCACAAGGCTGTTCCACGGGGGAAGATTATTGTAATCAAGAGCATGACCCCAGTGGGTTGCCCTTCTGCTTAGAAAACACGTAAGATCACATAACACAGGTATATTAGGTCTGAAACTTTCCAATCATTTGACTGGTACAAAGGTTTTCTGAACTAACCAATTTATCTCAGAGATACTAAGATAGAAATTTCTCACTTYCTTCTCAATGTATTTTCTTCCTTTATGAATTTGTGCCCGTTGTTTAAGAAAAAAGGCAAATTCAAAGTTTTTTCTAAAGAAATCATTCATGATGTAGATTCATCTTCAATGCATAAAATGTGAAGTGCAAGTTTGCTTCTATCCATTTGAAGGCACTTTGCCAACTCACTTCAATGCCACTTTTCACAAATTGGGGTGTGGTGGGGTAGTGATTCAGGAATTTGCTTTTTCCAGTGGCAATTGGAAGGAAAAGAGTGAGTCTCTTATTTCCCATTTCCACCCTCCACATTCAGGCTACATATTTCTTTGCCTTGGCATTATAAAAAGAACTGCAAATATATCTACTACTGAGCCTGAAAGACCAGCATACTGGCAGTATTTGTTCCCCTCACACTACAGAATTTCYTAACTCCTGCTAAGATGTTTCACTATAAAATAGGTTCAGTAGAACTGTATCAAAATCAATTTTTAGAAAATAAAGTTCTAATCAAAGTGGTTATTGTTTTGTTGGGGTCTCTCCAGGAMAAAGGTAGCACAATTAGATGAGAGCTAAGTCAGTAGAGAAAACGACCACATTTTTTTTTGCTTCTAAGAACCCCTCCATGAATGAAATAGAGTATCAGGCACAGTTCCTGGTGGACAAAGTAAGACAAAACAAAACTATCATCAGAGCTAGCCTGTCTTTGATAACTGTTGAGCATTTAAGCAGCAGTTTTGCATGCTGACTGGTATCATATTATTGTTTTTTCCTTAAGCTTTGACAGTATATTTGGCCTTGATAGCTGTTTTTTAATACCTGTTCATAGCTGTCCTCTTAGAGAAAATGCACAGCCCATCATTCTGTGTTCAAACAATGATGCCTAGCCCTCAGGGACCTCCACCCCTATTTATGCAGGCATAAACAATGGCATATTGCTGTGATGAAGCATGTTCTTACCTATGTATACAACAGACTCCATTCCTCAGTGCTGTTCATCAAATTTTGCATTTGTCATGGACTGTAAAGCCCTAAGTTATTTACTTTCTTAAAAAAAAATGAGTGTTCAGGAATAGTTTAGCATTCACTTATCGCTACAATAGTGCATTATATCACAAATCAGTCTCTTCTGAGATGCTTAATCTTTTATGGAAAAAAATTGAACTGCAGCTCTCTTTTATCTGCATTGTACTCATAAGAAATTTTCTGATCAAGTCAGTAACACCCTGAACAAATGTCATCACATTTAAAGGAATGGTAAAAGATCAAGGAAGGAAGAATATACTCTCTCTGAGATCATTTCTAACTGATTAAAATGCTCTGTTTCTTTGTGTTGACATGCAATATCCACTACTCCGTTCTTCCAYGCCTCTGTGTTACATGGAGCTGTGGCAGACAGTGGTTCGTCACATGCAGCACAACGGTGGAGAGGAAAAGGCAGTTCACAAGGCACCACATTTGTAATAACGATCCAGAGATGTGTCTGCTTCCCTGAAGCTTCCCTGCTTCCCATTTCCAGGCCTGCCTATTAACCACTGTCGCAGGTGACTACTGTTTGCAAAAAAACAAACAAACAAACAAAAAAAMCCCACTGTGGTAGCTTTGTCAACAGCATTTCTGTTTTCAGTCCTAATTCAGCAAGACATATAGGATGCAAACAATCTTAGCTACAGAACTATATGCAGTTGCCCCTTTGGAAAAAGTAAAAGTTGACACTGACGGTATATAATAGGTTAAATACGTCTCTTGCCTCAAACAAGAATCCCATGATAAACAACATGCATTTTACTGTTCCTTCTGCTACAACCCGATACCAGGATGAAGGATTGAATTTATGACAAAGTAGTCAATTATCATGTGCGTAATATAAAATCTGATGTGCAGAACACATTTATATCTATATTGATCCGCCTTTTGATAGTAAATGCCATAAATTACTAATCTTCCTTAACAATGACAGAAATACTCTAATATTGAAATGTCATCAGCATCTGTTTTCTTAATAAATCTTCTTTCCGCTGGATTTTTAACATCAAGAATTACATAGTGTAATTTACGAGACACATTTGAAAGTCAAGATAGTTTCATTCAAACTGAAATTGTAAAATTAGGTGTAGCAAATGGTTTTACTTCTTCTACAGCTTTCCCAATCTAACTCGGGCTGAACAAACACAGTTGACACATAAACATGTTTCAGAGAACAAACAACAGAAACTGGTAAGGAATGGCACCTATCACAGCTTCCTTTTCCTTCCTTCTTCTCCCCCCTTAGATACCATCCCCTTTTGTCACTACAGCCTGCAGCTTATCTGAGATGGTTGGAGTACCTAGAAGGCAGGAGGTAAGGAAAGCATACTCTGATGCTGACAATATATGTCTGTTGTACCTTATGCCAGCTGGAAAGAAGGCTATGACCAGAGACATTTTTTTCTCTCCGTTAGTGTTTAGTGAGTTCTTTCCTATATTCCAGTAAATGAGGACAGCCACTAAAAATGTCATCTTAGATCCACTGGGATCGTACTATGTCATAATCACAGGGCAGTTAGGAAAAAATACAGCACACCAYTAAACTGCCTGCCTCATGCCCACTGCCGCAGCCATATCTGGCTGTGCTACGACATCTCCATACGTACTAATTCACAAACACTTGGGCAGATGAAGTCAAGTTAGATCTGCTAGTTGGGAGTCAACAGTCAATAACAATATTCTTCCCATTACTATGCCAAACCTGGCTTCTATGCCATGGCTTACAAGAGAAAAGCAGACAGATCTGTGCTCCCTGGAGCTTTCCTTAATCTAAAAGTATGTTGAATTGCTTCATTTCCAGTTCCACTGTTGATCTGTGGTGACTTTAAGCAAAATTTCCTTTTCCTCAGTTTCTCCAATTGTAGAACAAGGAATTAAGTTATTTTCTCTATGCTGCAAGTATGCCCAACTTCAAAAACTACTAGTAGGAATCAGGAATTATTAACAATTATAGTGCTACTCAATTGGTCTAATGCAAAGATACTGTATCTGGCAGATATGTTTTATATTTTTCTACAACACCAACTTTTACTATTTATCATATTTCCATCCTTCTGCCTTTCATGCCATCAAAAATATATTCCAAATAAACCTGAGCCATCTGGAACATATGTTGAAACCTTTCTTGAGAACCAGAATAATTCAACTTAAAATAATACCCCCCCCCCCCAAAAAAAAAAAGTGTCACAAGATTAGCATACACATACTCCACTTCTCCTTCTCATTGGAATCTGCCAAAAACCACAAACTGGAACAGCTTAAGTTTAAGTCTGGGCTAACAGTTTAAGTATCTTGAGAAAGGAGTATGACAGAAAGTATCAGGTAGAAGCAAAAAAAAAAATAAAATAAAATAAAAAAAGCATTGCGACCCTTTCAGGATCACAAACAGCAAAGTAGTTAGAAGCTGAGAGGTGGCCAGGTTGCACTGGATGGGAGTGCTGTCCTTGTAGGATGACAAAAGAAAAGGCTGGTGCATTAGAGACGCAAATTCCCTGAGATGCTGCTAAACAATAGTGGGATTGTCCTTGCAATGTTCTTCGTGTTTTCTGAAGGAAAATGTACATTTGGGGTACAGACAGCGARCAAATAGCTATCCACAGCTCCAGATAACTGAATGAAGAGTAACTGTAATATCTCATTCCCAATTTAGGGGAGAATTCAGAAAGAGACAATATCATAAAGATTTCTGGAAGCAGAAGAAACTAAACTCCTAAGAGCATCTGCTGAAATATTTGTTCCTGTCATCTCTCTCCCTGCATCTCAGTGTTCCTTTCATGACAAGCACTTCTGCTTTACCGTCTCAGTCTTTGTCATGTTGAGATTTTACTTAATCAAATATCACAGAAATCAGAACCATGAAGTAACATGGTAGCTCGCTGCCTTTACACTCCTTTTCAAGTAAAGCACGAATAGCAAATGTCGGCTACTACAAAAGCCTTTACTTAAAAGCATCAGAAGCATCTAAGCTTTGAGTTTTTTAAAAAGCATCCCAGGGAAAGAGCAACATGATGACAATAAGATCTTAATAAGAGAGTAAAGAAATTTTGTTTCATCAGATGCAACTCTCTCTTTCTMTAACTGTAATCATACTCTCTCTGACTATAATCTACTACACAGCTTGCTATTCCTAATATTGCTAACGCTTCCCAGATAGATTTCTTGTCACTCCACCAGGGATATCCACCTTTCTTAGCATACTACCACAGTACTGTTGGTCTTTATAGACAATTACTCCATAAATCAAGGGAACTGTTGCTGCTTATCACTAACATTAAGGAATCTGACAGTGTTCTTTACTGAGTGAAAGATGTTCTTGATATYATGAGATCTTTAAAATCTAGTATGATTCTTTAAAGGTCCAGGTCTTCAAACTTGAATGGGAATTTTTCACCCCTACCAATAGCTGCATTTTTTTAATACAACTGCTTATTAGGAAGCTGAAGATAACGGTATCATTATATATATATCCATTCATCTGTATAAATGCACGTGCAACACTCAAAAGTGATGGCAAATCTCTATCAAATTACTGTTTCTAGTTCAGCTGTAGACAGGTTTTCAATGTCTAAAGCAATTAATAAAATGGGAAAACTTACAGATTTGATGGAAACCTGTAATATCATAATCTGTATCTTTTCGCATTTGCAAACCTCTTTGTCTTCCTAGACACTATGAAATCAATGAGTTTTATCAATTGCACACCACATTCTCAGATGCAGAAATAGTAATATGAAGAGAATGTCACAGAATAACAGTTTAGATTGTGAAAAATGATCTGCATTCATAGAATCATAGAATCAGTAAGGTTGCAGGGACCTCTGGAGATCATCTAGTCCAACCCCCCTGCTCAGAAGGGTCACCTAGAATTCAGAAAAGCAAACTCTAAATAAAGCACTCAAAGCATATACAATCTATATCATCTATTAATTAAGTTACTCTAACTGATGAAGTCTCATCAATGCGAAATTCAGTTTGCAAGGTTGTGTTTAAAGGTGAATACAAAAATTTATCAAGYCTGAAAATTAAATATGCATTGTATTTACAACGTCTCATTGCTAAAATAACAAAAGATACATTACAATGATAAATGTATGTGACCACAAATCCTGTAACTTCAAATTTTGACTTTACTACTTCCTGAATTTCTTAATTCTTTAATTCCCTCTAGCTTGGGAAAGACTAATTAATTCAAAAAAACATAATAGCTAATCATTGATTAAATATATTTAAAATGTCCCTGAAGAGACCATTGTTCATTTTAATTAAAATTACCATTTTGTGATGTAATGTAAATAAAGGTTATTGTATCCCTTCTGCTCCAACTGCATATTAACTTTTCTAACCACCTCTAGAGATAATTCAAGATTTAAATTGCCAAGGAAATTATTTGCAGCATATGAGCTAATTTTAGTGAACTAAGTTTTTTATTCATTTTAATGTATAATCTGATTAATTTATGAAGGAATTCTGAAACACTTTATGTGTAAAATGGTAGTGGACACAAATTTTTATCTTAAGAGAGTGGACAAGGACATCTATGCTGTAATTACCAAAAAAAAAAAAAAAAAAAAAAAAAAAAAGCTTAGCTTCATAAGCATTCATGGGCAAAGAAGGGAGTGATCTCTTCAAACCTGATTCTGAACACAGAAATGAACACAGGTAAAAGCACCATTTTTAGGAGCCATTCTTCCAACAACTAATGTAGCTGTGTACATAGCCTTATAGGAAAGGTAAGCACTACCAATATGTAGTTAAAAACAAACAGAAAAATGTCTCTCATATTATGAGCACAGCAGCCAGGTTCTTCATGGACATTTATAGTAGTAAAGACAGACAGACATGCAAGGAATTTTACTGACCTATTTAAAAGTATGTATGTGCTATATCTATCTCAGTACATACCTACTACGGAAGTAGACTTCTGCCAGAAGTGGTGTGGCTGAAGTTGTGTCTCCTCTGTTTTTTACAACAAAACACTTAACTCAGATGAACTATTTTATTCTAAAAATCTTTTGGAGGACAATACATTGCAGTCTTCTTCTCAAGTCAAGGTCAATAGCACTCGGAATAGAAAGATAAATTCACCAAGCTAAGAATGATCTTGGCCCTCTCTCAATTTGGATTTTGCAAATATGTACCTGACTTAATTACGCTGCTGCAAAACCATACTTCTGGGGGCAAGGAAACCATAGCAAAAATATGGACTTTACTTTTGAAAAAATATATATGATTTTTGTTTTAATAGTCTAAGGAGTTATTTAAGAAGGTGCACTGAAATTTCCAGCGTGGCCTGAAAAATCACTATAATATATGAGTGAACAGTTTTAATAGAAATACCTATTAAGACAGTAAAAAGCATTCTGGTATTTCAAGGCATGAAAAAAATAGGGAGGAAAAGCTACAGTGATGAGCTTTGGCAATCCCAGTACAGATGAAAATACTGTGTCAACAGAACCCAAGTCAATAGTATGCTTAGACCAAGCTGCATACTCCTATTCTGTCAGTACACAGGTCTGGCAGACAACTTGTTCCAGATAAGCTTGTTATGCAAATGCAGTTAGTCATCAGGAAGGAGGAAGATAATGAAATTACTCTAAGGCTAACTACTCATCACAAGGGTGACAGAAACATCAGGCAAGGTCCTAACATATGGATAAAAGGCAGTATGGAATTTATACAATCACTGCTTTTAATTTATCATAACTAAGCTGTCACAAGGCAGACATCAACAAACGCATAACTAATACATATAAATGAGTCAATTATCAGTAATGGCTAAAAGGTAGCTGTACGATCCAATGTGCTGTACAATTGCAGCTGTATGATCCAATGTTTCACTATTTACTTTTTTTTCTGGAAAATTCACTAACGTTAATTCAAACCTTCATATAAATATTTAATAACCTTAGCACCATAACTTTACTAACACATGCACAAGAATGGAGCAATGTCACATAGAATCCTATTCCAGTGTTCTCTTACAGGTAGCTACAAAACTAGCAATTTTATTACAATTGTTGCACTCTTTGTGTTAAGAGACTGCCTATAAGTACATTCCTTACTTCATTGCACATGCTACCATAAAAATGAAAAACAAGATCTGAGAATCTGCAGATGTTGCTGGGGAGAGGAAGTAGTTAAGTAAAAGTAATTAAAAATCAATTTGACTAAAAATATATAATCTGAAGATATCAAAAACCCAAGGGAGAAGATTAAAACCAAGTATAGCTACATAATACAGAAGCCTGACCTCTTTTATGAGCAGTGCGTGCTGAATTAAAGGCATGTTAAGGAATATTAAACTCAATTTTTTGTATTACTCTCAAGCTCAACAACGGATTCTAAAAATAAAGATACCAAGAGAAAAAAAGAATGATAAGGCAGAAGTATAATGTTTCTGAGAAAGGAATATAATCTTCATATTTACCAGCTGCTTTGACTCTCTAAAGCATGAGTGGAACATAAACTCACCAGTGATAGTGTTCCCCAAAATATTCACTACTATCCCTAAACACTACAAAAACAAGCTTTCTGTACGATGGAATGGAATTCATTTAGCACTTACTAACTTCTATAATTAACCACTGATTCTGATAATAGTTTATAATGTACACCGCTGTGTAAATATGGAAAAGCATTATGAAGAAATAAATCTTGGGTTCATCTTGCCTAAAAAAAAACACATATTTCTACTACTTACACTGAAAGAGACTCTGAGCTACATTTCAGTAATGATAGTAACAGCCTTCATCTGTAAGCCAGCCAATACAGTCCACCTTACCTTCCCGCTTGATTAAAGACTAGTGTAGTAAATAAGCCTTTTCCTGGACTACTAACAGGCATTGCATTAACCTTTTTATTTTTAACGTATCATGAAATAGGAAAAAGCTACACAACCTACTTTAAAGGAATCAGACTCAAGTAGGGATACTGTACTCCTGCACAAGTAACRGTAGATATGCTTTGGAACAGATAGATTCTAAAGGGATAGATTCAACCCCGACTTCAGGAGAGCGGACTTTGGCTCTTCATAGACCTAACTGGTAGAATCTCATGGGTTAAGGCCCTAGAAGGAAGGGGGGTCCAGGAGAGCTGGCTGCTATTCAAGCATCACTTCCTCCAAGCTCAAGAGCGGTGCATCCCAAGGAGAAAGAAGTGCAGCAAAGGGGGCAGGAGACCTGCATGGGTGAGCAAGGAGCTCTTGGCCAAATTCAGACAGAAGAAGAAAATGTACACAGAATGCGGAAGAAGGGACAGGCTACTTGGGAGGATTACAGGAATGCTGTCAAAGTATGCAGAGATGCAGCAAGGAAGGCTAAGGCCCAGTTGGAGATAAGTCTGGCAAGGGATGTCGAGGACAACAAGAAGAGATTCTTCAAATACATCAGCAGCAAGAGGAGGACTAGGGAAAATGTGGGCCCGCTACTGAATCGGGCAGGGGCCCTGGTGACAAGGGATGCAGAGAAGGCAGAATTACTGAACGCCGCCTTTGCTTCCGTCTTCACTGCTAAGGGCAGCCCCCAGGAATCCTGCAGCCTGGATGTGAGGGAGGAAGTCTGGAGAAAAGAAGACTTTCCGCTGGTTGAGGAGCATAGGATTAGAGATCTTCTGGGCAGGCCAGACATCCACAAATCCATGGGCCCGGATGGGATGCACCCACAGGTACTGAGGGAGCTGGTGAATGTTGTTGCCAGGACGCTCTCCATCATCTTTGAAAGGTCCTGGAGAACTGGAGAGGTGCCTGAGGGCTGGAAGAAAGCCAGTATCACTCCAGGCTTCAAAAAGGGCAAGGAGGAGGGCCCAGGCAGCTATAGGCCAGTCAGCCTCACCTCCATCCCTGGAAAGGTGATGGAACACCTCATTCTGGATGTCATCTCCCCAAGCATATGGAGGAAAAGAAGGTGATCAGGAGTAGCCAGCATGGATTCACCAAGGGGAAGTCTTGCTTAACCAATCTGATCGCCTTCTATGACGGAATGACTGGCTGGGTAGATGAGGGGAGAGCAGTGGACGTGGTGTACGTGCCTTGACTTCAGCAAGGCTTTTGACACTCTCTCCCACAACACCCTCCTACATGAGCTCAGGAAGTGCGGGTTAGACGAGTGGACAGTGAGGTGGATTGAGAACTGGCTGAAAGGCAGAGCTCAGAGGGTCGTCATCAGTGGCGTGGAGTCTAGCTGGAGGCCTGTGGCTAGCGGCGTCCCCCAGGGCTCAGGACTGGGTCCCATCCTGTTCAACTTTTTTTCCATCTATGACCTGGATGAGGGGACAGAGTGCCTCCTCAGCAAGTTTGCTGATGATGCCAAGCTGGGAGGAGTGGCTGATACACCTGAGGGCTGTGCTGCCATGCAGAGAGACCTGGACAGGCTGGAGAGCTGGGCGGAGAGGAACCTCATGAAGTTCAACAAGGGCAAGTGCAGAGTCCTGCACGTAGGGAGAAATAACCCCAGGCACCAGAACAGGCTAGGGTCTGACCTGCTGGAGAGCAGCTCTGCAGAGAAGGACCTGGGAGTCTTGGTGGACAAGTTGACCATAAGCCAGCAATGTGCCCTGGTGGCCAAGAAAGCCAATGGTATCCTGGGGTGCTTTAGGAAGAGTGTTGCCAGCAGGTCGAGGGAGGGGATGCTGTCACTCTACTCAGCCCTGGTGAGGCCACATCTCAAGTATGTGTCCAGTGCTGGGCTCCCCAGTACAAGAGAGACATGGAGCTACTGCAGAGAGTCCAGCGTAGGGCTATGAGGATGATCAGAGGGCTGCAGCACCTGCCCTGTGAGGAACAGCTGCGAGAGCTGGGCCTCTTCAGCCTGGGGAAGAGAAGACTGAGAGGGGATCTCATCTATGTGTATAAATATCTGAAGGGAGGCTGTCAAAGGGATGGGGACAAACTCTTTTCAGTTGTCCCGTGTGACAGGACAAGAGGCAATGGGCAGAAACTGAAGCACAGGAAGTTCCACCTGAATGTGAGGAAGAGGAATTTCTTCACTGTGAGAGTGACAGAGCACTGGAACAGGTTGCCCAGAGAGGTTGTGGAGTCTCCTTCTCTGGAGATATTCAAAGGCCGCCTGGAAGCAACCCTGTCTAATATGCTCTAGGTGATCCTGCTGAGCAGGAGGGTTGTACTAGATGATCTCCAGAAGTCCCTTCCAACCTCACTAATTCTATGATTCTATGAAAATAGACTTTTTTAGGGTTTCAAACATATGTTCAAATGGTAGTACTGAGGAATGGTGTTCAAAACATTAGTAATTTGAACAATATAAAGTTCACTCCGGTTTGGTAATATTATTCCCCGCATTATACAATTTAGGACATCTTAGGTCACAATGAAATCCTAATGAACCCTAAAAACCACTTAAAAWTTTTCTTTAAGATTTCTGGATATAATGCTAATAATCACTAATTTTTTACTATTATTATTTTTTTTAAAAAAGACATACTTTAACTCAATGACAGCCACATCCACAAAGTCTATAGCATCTAGATAATCTACTGCAATCATATTCAGTTAATAGATTAGCTTAATATATTACATACTGGATATCAGCAAACTTAAGAGGAAAAATACAACTAATTTTTTCCTCTTTTTTAAACTGTTACTTTAAATTGACAAGCAGTCATTTCCACTAACACTTTCTTCTTATGACACAAAACTTCACTGCAAAGCCATCAGGCAAATCAGGTACGTTAATAAACCTGCCCTGGGTCCATCAAAAGTCAAGAAGTTAATCAACTAAGGAGCTCAGAGAAGCTGTGAAGCAAATTACATGAAAAGATCAAACTGTGCTGTTCAGATTTCAGAAACTGAAGAACAGTCTAGTTTTATGAAAAATAAATTTGAAATTAAAACCTGCTGTAAAAACAACAACTCCATAAAACAAATTCTACTTGCAGTCAGTCGCACACAATACATACTGAATAAGCTGACCTTAAAGGCCAAAAAAAAAAAAAAAAAACTCACTGTGAAATGAAATGGTTGAATCCTCTGCACCATTTTTCAGGATGTAGCAAAGTAGGAGGAGGATTTCTGGAAAAAAAATGAGTTTGGGAGTTTAAATGTTAACGTTTACTGGAACTTTTTTACAGACAGACAACAGACGTGATACTGGTTACACAGTGGAGAAAATAATGATGCAAAAAGTAATGCTCAAACTGTCCGTGTTCTTCAGAGGCCTGTTGGCGTTTTCCTGGCGCTGTTTCCTTAACTGACAATTCTGCTCTTTTTGTGTCCTCCTCCTTTTGTTTCAACGCCTTTGAAGTTGGCAATCAGAACAGTGCACACAGGGCTTCCCAACATTTCCCTTTCAACTCAGCCTGACTCAGGAAGGATCAGCTGAGATTGGAAGACTAACCTAGTCATTACACCCCTTTAGCCCTTGACCCCAGACCACTGACTCTGACCATGACTTCTGTAAGTATGGGCATCTTCACAATAAGAACTATCAYGCTGTCAACAATCTGTGGGATTTTTGTCAAAATTTCAGTTTGTTTTCAGCCTGGATGACCTAAAGGATAAAGTTTCTACACTACAAACTGACAGCTACATAAACTATTAAAAATAGATGTTATTTTTAAAGTGACGTTTAACAAACTATTTGTTACACAATATATTAAGGTCTTATTAYTTTTCTCTTTTGTTACAGAAGATTCAGGGAGTGCAATTTTCTTCATGAAATGAAGAAACCTAGAAATTTTGAGATGTGCATCATTTGCCAAAGTTATAGGAGAAAATACTATGGATTATTTTCAGCAATAGTAATGTTTCAGCCTTGTCTTCCATTTACCAGTTTTGTATCTTCATGCACATTACAGAATCTGTGGCTATGCATGAGATTACAAAATACAGCAGAGGATTTCAAGAGCTTCTCTAAGAAAAAGCTCTGTATCAAGGAGAGGTAAATTTTAAAAACTTCATTCTCTCTAATGAAAATGGTTATCRGTCTGCATCTCTCGTGTTCATGGACTTTGCAAACAGCTTTGAGAGACTCTAAACTGGGGATAGTATCAGGTATTGTTTTAGTTTTTATTTTGCAGAAATGGAACTCCATCTGATAATCTGGGTTTTGATAATAGCAGATTTTACTGTACTGCCTGGAAATACAGTGTATTTCTTTTTAGAACAATACCAGCACTACCTACCCAGTATTTGCAGTGAATTTTTGAATTTCACTGCAAATCAATTTGCTTTTTTTCAAAGCTCAGTTGCCATTCATGAAATAAGTAGTTTTGGTTTTAATATTTCCAATGTTCTCAAAGTCTTTCCAAGATGATAACAGTGGTGCTTAAAAATTATATTGTTTGGAGGCACTATTATTATTAATCTCATGGAGAACCTACTGGAAAAAGAAGTAAGTATACACAGACATTATGAGAGAAGCAGGTGGGATTTTATCATGGCAGAACAGAAAAGCAGAGCAGATGTTCAGAAAATATATTCAGTCATTTGTGAGTTAATGACAGATTGAGGCACCTTTTTAACTACACAGAACATACTATTCCCACTAAATCACTAAACTACTAAAGTACTACTCTCACTGGCAGCTACTGGGAACTCTTTTAGAGGTGGCTGAGTATGCTATGAACCAAATCATGAATTATGGACACACACATAACCAAGGAAATTGGAACTGTGTAGATGTTTTCTTGCACTTCATACTTTTGTATTTTTTGATGCAAGATGGTAAGATGGTATGTCATTCCTAGTACCTTCTAACTTGTATTAGTAAGATGCTTTTGTAGTAAAATCATAGAACTGGTAGTCCTTTGTACTTGAAAAAATCATGAAATTGATGCTTCAAGTACCCCATCTATAGAATCAGTCTGATAAACCTGACCAAAGCCTTAGTTCCTTAGTATCTGTAAAGCACACTGGGGTCCTTTGATGAAAGTTCTTATCTAAATAAAAGTATTATTATTTATATATGATTTTACTTTTTATTTTTCTCTAGAAGGTAAAACATTAACACTTGGCACACTACACAATATGCCTATCAGGATGATATGGAGTGAAATGATAATGAAAAATCCCTAAGGTCTGATTTAAAATGACAATATTGAGCAAGCATATAGTCAGTTTGGAACTGCACATTCTTTACATTCGCTAGTGCAAAAACAAAGTCAATTCACTTGATTTTGCGAGAAAGTCATTTCTCTTCTCTTGCTTCAAGTTAACATTATGCTCCTCCACTTAGCTTGCACCAGGTGATTCTCTGGAAACAGTAATACCCTCACAGCCAACTACAAAGGCATGAGGTATAAATGTTCCCGTTATTAGAGCTACACAAAATCAACATCTGGCATCAGCTAAGAAGCATTCATGTAGTCAAAAACAAATATGACAACATATTAAAGTCTAGTAAAGGCCAGATCATATAACATAGTTCTCTGAGAGTCATTCTGAACAAGGAGAAAGAATATCCAATGATAATTAATTTTAAAAAATGCAATCATTCCAATTAAAACTTGTGGATGCAACTCTTCAGTGCTTCAGGACCCCCAAACTTAATGACAAGTCCTTCCCACATGGAAATTCTCATAGAAGAGTTGATTTTTGTTCTTCATCATTTTTCTCCCCAGTAAGCATCTTAACTTTAGGCATCCTTATGTCATGCCTTGTGGTTTTTCCCATAAGTCAGCATGTCAGGCCCTCTAGTATTCCTCTGTGCCACAGTGCTAAGCTGCTTTGTTTCTCTCTAATCTAGCTTCTTTCAGGACATCTTTACTGTGCAATCTTAAGTACGACTACAACTTCTACCTGGCTCAAAAATGACAAAAGTAACAATGAATTCAGGGTAGAACAGGGAGCAAGGTAAAATGCAAAACCTAACCATCAACTTGGGCAAACGCAGCTCAGTGCCTGTGCACACAGCTCGTGCTGTAATAGTTGCACTACAAGGGACACATCCTGTTCAATGGATCAGATAACCTGGGAAAGGGCTGTGGTGCATAAAACCTAAGACGTTTGCACTTCATGTCTTGGATCTGCTGCTTTTCTTTGCAAGTTAGGATGTAATTAGGTGCATGTGTTAAAAGTGAGTCAGAGGATGTGTACATGGGGTAGAGAGTATCAGCTTTGACACCGAGATAAACGTGCACTTCACTTCGAATCCACATCTGGAGGAACGGAAGTCACTCACTGCTACTGTCACTGCACCTTCACCATCAGTTGCAGAGCAGCAACTACCATATGCTTTCCCAATAAATTCTGTACCCAGTGCTCCCAAGATTAAAAGTGTGTCTGCTGTGGAAGCTTATTATAATCCCTCCAGGTGTAAATCTTGGACGCTCTTTTGGGGCTAACCTCTTTGACACTGTACTRAAGTAAGATAGAATAGGAAGGGTAATCATATAGCCAGACATCTGTCTCAGCTCAGCAACACCGACTAACATTGGCTCTTCACTGTTAGTTGCCCAAACAACTGTATAGCTCACAATCTGTGCTCAGATGGGAGGTAGCCCAAAACAGGTCACCCTTTTTCAGCATCCTGTCCTAAAAGAGTTTCTCGATAAGGGCATAGGAGTGTCAGTTTAGCTTTCTACCTGCTCCCTGCCTAAGACACCAGAGATGGCGTTCCACAGTGATGGCAGAAAATACTATCGCTTCCATGGCATTTTCACAGGCTGACTCCTGCAATAGGACATAAATTCGAGTTTTAGGCCTACACAAAAAGGCAAATATGGAAGGGTAACTCAGTATTTAAGAGCTTAAACTTTTTTTGTGAGCACATTAGGTCTTCTGCAGTAAAAATTCATTAACACAATTGTGATTCATATCACTTACTAAATAAAAAGGTAAAACAAGTCACAACATTATCAGATGCTAAATCACAGAGAAACACAACACTTGCTTCATCACTTTGGCTCAAAGATCTAACCAGGGCCATTTGTGACGCTAGATTACWTTAAATCCAACACAGGGAGTTCTATCACTTTTATATCCTTGCATCAGYTGACAACATTGAACTTCATGAGCATCTGGTAGCTTCTGCAGTACTTAAAATACATTCGAGAAAAACTCAAAAGCTATCTCTTATTAACTTGCTGACATAACTTACYCTCCTAATTTCCACTTGAAAAATTAGAATAATCCGCATGTAACATTTTAATTATCTTTACCACATATATGAGAAGCTGAAGGACAAAGTCCTCTTATTTTCTAGGATAAGTGATGGAAATTGAAAGAAGCAGATAGGAAAATTATTGCAAAAGTGAGTATAATTGGGCTTGTTTTTTGAAAACGTCCTCCTTTGATGCAAGATGAGTAACCAACCATTTATTTCTCAACGTCATGTCCTTTAGTTCCTTCTATAATTTATAATTAGTCAGAGAACTACATGTTCTATTTCCTTAGGCAGATACATGCTCTTGTGAGGAGTTTGCCTACCCTGGTGTGTTCTGTGCCTTCCATGGTCACGCTGATGCTGTCTTTCACAGGGAGTTTTGCATCAGTAAGGACAGCAGGATTCAGCCTGTGCAAGAGACCCCCTACAAAAGCACAGTGCTCCTTAGAACCTAAGGACATTAACAAGGAAGAACTGCTGCTGAATTCTGAATGATATGTGTACAGTTATGTTCTGGAAATATTTTAATCTGTCGAGCTTTATGTGTTTTCTGTCATTCACCCTGMCTCCAAAGTCACAGCTGGCAAAATCAAATGGGTCATTTTACCACAATAAGGCCAATGATGCAGTTCAGYGAGCACCGTTTGTCCTTTACATTATGCCACGAGCCTAATTACCAATACATTTTTATGGACAAAAGAGAAAGTAAATCCTTTCATCTTAAAATGCTTCTCTGACAAACTAAAAAAATTGAAAACATACTTAACTATTTTTTACACTATTCCGGCAAATTTAGCCAAATATTTTATAAAGATAAATCAAGATAGGGACCCCAATGATCAGATTTTATCATCAGCCTAACACATTGTTTGAAATGGAGGAATTAGCAGATGACTACCCAACGCCCGTGGATATTTCATGAACAGGCTCTGGCAATCACATGTACGTGCATGCTACGAAATTTTTTGAGCAGTTTGAAGAAAGGTAACCAGATGCAACAGTTATGTTGACACTTGCCTAGGTTTATACAGAGCCAGATTTTATGTGAAATAAACCAGAAACGTCTACCTTCTAAAGCTAACCACATGTAATTATGAGATTTTATTACAAAAGATTACATAAAATATATAGTYTACATAAAAATTGATGAATATTTGCCTTTATACCTGAAAAATTCTCACACACTCACAGCACATCAAGTGCTGCCCATGCAAAGCATCAAGAGCTGATGAGTAATCCCCTGAATCTAACCACAGGATTCTCAGCAGGGCTCAGAAGGTTTCCTAATGTACTCCATTCACAGCCCATYCAAATCAACCAGAGCCTTCCGCTGATCTGACTGAAAAATTCACGTCCTAAACAGCCTCCCATTCATCTGCCTCTTACTTAAGGCTACTGAAGTTTTACTGACCTCTACTAACATATTTCACCAAAGTTCTCTCCATAAGAAGCAGGGTACTGGCTTCAGCTCTGTCAGGTCAGGGAGAAAACTGTAGAGTTTTGGGTCAGCAGCAGTGATCAGTGTGAAACCTCCCTGTATTTGGAGGCAGGCCTTTGAAGTTGCCATTCAGGTAAGTGGAAAGGTGTCATTAATCTGAATATTGCTGCATGAAGCCTCCGTGGCTGGGAGCCACAGCAGCGCATTGCCTCTGTTCCTCAAGAGGCCAGAAGATCAGAAAGAATATAGCATCTATGACAAAATTGGAAGCAACATTRTAAGTGTGGGATCTGGGCAAAATGGCCCCAGGTCCAAAGCAGTATCTGTCCACTAAGCAGGTCTGAGGGGCTCCAAAGGCAACTGAACTTCCTTATCCTAAAATGCCTAGAATTGTGTGAGTCTTGACAATACCAGGTATCAATCTCACTTAAATCTTAACCAGACATATAAGCTAAGCATTCCCACTCCTATCCAGCCTACAAGGTATGAACTGCACATTCAGAGACTACATGTACCAAAACACAATATGTGAGGCACAGCTGGAAAAGTCATAGTTCCTCACATCCTCTTTATCCTGCTTCTTAGGGTGTAGCACAGTCATACTTACCTCTCTACCTAGCTCTCTACAGCAGGGAACAGACTAATCCCAGATCCTAGTGCTCTAACCACCCAAGCGCAGGCTAAGAGGGGGGTAGCTAATCTTTTTTTTTCTGTGAGAAAGAAGGGTACAGTATATCCTAGAAAAAGATTCAACATGTCAATCCCAAAGGTATTTATGTCCCTGCAAGGAGCAATACTGATATCAAACATCTTCAGCATTTCCTATAAACTAGCTTAAATATTTCCCACTAGGTATATTGGCTGCTATGGATCCTGTACTGATGCACCTTTATCTAGGCATTGTACCCAAGATACCTTACTCAGATAAGCACTAAACAACACAACATCCAAAAGTGAGGAGCAGGTATGCTCCATAACATCCTGTTACTATTCTCACCTGAGAGCATTCATGTATTCAGATAACTGGATTGAGTGGAGACTTTGAGTAGGTAAATCGGCAGTCTTCTAAGGCCTCAAATTGCAAGCCTTCTTACTCCACTCTCTTAGACCCGTGAAATCTGAAAAGGCCACAGCTTTGATTTCTGTATTATAGATTGGCCACCAAAAGACCAYAATGACAATGTGGCTCATATACTGGCAGTAAGGTACATTTGGTGTGATCTACACAGATATTTTACAAACGTTCCCAACTTCAGAAAGGCAATAGTGCTATTTGTTCCTAAGCAGCTATATGTCCATGATATATAGTAGAAAGAGCCAATGACGTTCACACGTTTGTGCTGTTCTGGCTTAATGCAGTAGCCAAGCTAGCTCATGTATTTTTATTTCACTCTGCTATATAAGCACTCCCTTGAAATATGATCCAAAACACTGAGCAGAATTCAGCTCAACAGTCTGGAGACCTCAATTACAGACATAAATGATCAACATCCAGAGACATAAAATCTAAAGGAGAGAAGACAAGTGCTCTCTATCCTGCTGCTCACTGCAGCTCTATTTCCTTCCACACAGAGCCTACCTTTTGTCCCCACTCGTCTCCCACACTGGCAGAGGGAAGGGAAAGTGAAAGTAAGCTCCTGCCAAATTCACTCTCCAGCCTTCTCTCCGGCAACTGATTAACTGCTGAATAGTTCATCCTTTTCCACTCCTCCTCCCTTTTCTCTGAAGGGACTACCGTTCCTCTTGTAAATATCTAGTTCAAAACTGTCAACATACAACTCCAGTTCTTATCCACTCAAATATCAAAGATGTAACCACTCAAACAATGTGCAACTGCCTTAATTCTAACAAGGATATGCTGCTTTAAACCAAGATCAAAACCTAGTGAGGGAACAAAATCAGTTAAGAGGAAGTAGGACACCAGTCATTACTGTTTCACTGCTGAAAGAGAAATATGCTTCTTGCTTAAGTATTTTAGTTTCTTTTCATTACAAAGTTATCAGCTATTTTCTCCATCACTGGAAYGGATACTCTATATTTTTCCATAGTGTGTACAGAGTGCAAAAAGTTGGGACCGAATCCAACAGTGTATGATATAACTATAGCRAGCAAGCTGAACATTAAAAAGACAAATACAATGAAGAGATCGTAAGGTCTTAATTGCTTGAAAGCATCTAGAGGAAAAATGCATTTTTAAAGCTTTTTTTGAGGGGGAGGGSTAATATAGGGTCCTAATCAAAAAAATACAAACTGGACGTCTATTTTCGTTCTTTCCTAGAAGAAAACAATGGCTCTTACTAACAGGAATTTTGTTACACTAAGCCACATTTGCCCCAGTTTGCTTGTGATTTTACATGACYGTTTATTTATTCTATTGCCCCTAAATAGGTAAATTAGTAGATTAAAATGAGATTCTGGCCTAGCTGTAAAACAAATAAAAATCCACAAAAGCACAAAACATCAACTGCTTCTTTAAAATACATTTAATCAAGATTTATTCACATGTCTCCAGCCTGGAATATTTCATCAACYAGCATAATAAGGAGCAAAAAATCAATAGTAAAACGTTGTCAGTTCCCAAATTATGCACAAATCTCATTTTGATTTTCCAGATTCACTTTACGCATTGCCAAAAGGAAAGCACTTCAGGAAGAATATAAAGAGGCTGTCAGAAGAAACCTCCTTCACATGAACAACCCTGTGTTTCAAAATGATATATATGTGAAAAATAGTCACCTTCAAACAAATGAGCATGGATACAAATAATATGTTCATACATTAAACCATTCTCAAGGTCAAATAATAACCCTTATATTAAAAATCATCTTTTTWAATTATTTTTAGTTCACATAGACCGGAAGAAAATGGGTGACAAAGTATTGCAACCTGCCCTACTTGGGAATATCTGGATTATCTTTGACTTTTTCTCTTGAACATTGCAATTCACAGGCCACTGCTTTCAGTCGGATTTGGCTTCTACAAAGTTTCATTAGCCTTTTTCAGTACTTGAAAAGGCATCGTTTATTTCTGTCATTTACTCTTCAGTTTCCAGTTTCAGTTTCTGGCTTCACTGAGATAGAAACAAGTATTTTATTTGATAAATACTTTTGAATGCAAGTGAAAACATACAGTTTTGCTTTCCAGTGGTCAAGCTTCAAAAAAGATATTTAGGATAATCCAATTATAATTATGCTTTCTCATTTCATTTGTTCACAAAAGTTTCAGAGTTAAGGAGGGATCTGAAATTAACAGCAGTAATTAATTGAAATAGAGGAAATACTGGTAGAGATTTTTATTTATAATCAGTTCACATCTTTACTGCAATGTAGTATTTTGCTTTTCTATTAAAATCATGGCTCTGTGAATTTGGAAAGCAGGGGAACATCAACTACCAGAGAAAAATGTGACAGTAATACTTCCATGCCTGACTGAAATACATATGGTGTTGTCTAGACATTGCACTTCTGCAGTTAGAATATTAAAATATTGCAATTMCACTGCGTATTTGTAGACTGTATTAGAAACTAAAATATCTGTTAGGATGCAAAAGTGAAAAATCCCACAGGAAAATTCCTAAGGGCAAGTCCTCCTGCACTCTACGTGTTACAGACTCCCAATGCCCATCAGGCAGCAAGAGGCGTGAAKCAGGCCACCTGGCTGAAGACACTGCCCCGTGGAGCAGATACATTCTTGGAAAGCTGACTAAAGTTGACTCAGTGAGAGGAAAGCTAACAGGAATGCTACAAATCATCTCCTAAGAGGAGGAAGACAGGATTAACAACGGAAAAACTGAACAATTTGGAGTCTTATACACAACCTGCCCAGGTCCCATAGTTCTGTCYTCCTGCAGCCCCATACATGAGGCAAGGCCCCATCAGTACCAYGATCAGTCTGCCAACAAGCTTTTCACTGCTGGACACACGAGGTAACACAGGGTCCTTCTGATCTTCCAATAGGCTGAGACATGCTTTTCAGGGCCCTTTTTTCCCCACTAAGAGTCTAGTATTTTCACTGACTTATTTCCATGAAAAAGGAAATTGTTCACAGAATCACAGAACAGCTGAGGTTGGAAGGCACCTCTGGAGATCATCTAGTCTAGCCATCCAGTCTTGCAGCCTTGCTCCAAGCCAGGTCAGCTAGAACAGGTTCCTTACAGGAACACAGTAACTTATTGTTCATTTCACTACATGACCAGCCAAACACCCTTTATTTCTCCCTTTCAAAAGCACTGGCAAAACTGTGACGAGTGTCAACCAATCAATTTCTACTTTGCCACAGAAATATTTCTGTTTCTTTAGAGAAGCAAAGAAAAGACGGAGAGCAGAAGCTTGGACTCAGGTTCCTTCCACAGAAGAACCTTTCATGCAAAGCTGACATCATTTAACACGTTTAGTAGTACTTATTATTCTACACTGCCAATTTGTAGCTTAAAAAAAAATCATCCAAAAATATCACATTAAACCCATGCTTCAATGCACCAAAGAAAACAATCAATCCTTGATTAAGTAAAGGTTCTTGTAAGGCTGTTGATAAAAATTCCTGTTGCTCTGATCTGTATWCAGCATTACTGTGATAGTTTTAATTATCCTACCTGTGTATTTTATTTCAAAACCATGACATTTCAGCTTCTCAGAGGATTTAGTAATCTGTTTCAATATTTTCCTAAGCTTTTTTAACCGTTAAAAAGAGATTTTGCAAATACAGAAAAAATGATGTGCAATTACACTGCCTGCCATCAGCTTTGGGACAGTWTGGTCGTTATGCAGGAAAATAAAGGATGAACTGAAAGTTAGTAGAGTGGACCAGGATCCTCCTCTTTTCAGTGTTCTTTTAGTAAAAGCCGTACGAAATAGGAATTTTATGCCCTTGGATGGTCTGATTTCTGTCAGACTGTCCTGACTGTCAGACTAACCAACACCAAAAGGGGCAAGTTGAAACACACTGAAACATAAGTCATCTCCTGTGGTGTCTTCCAGAACCTAATAAGGGTTGGGCTTATCTTAGGCTCATCAGGCCTCAAAGGTATCTTGGTGGACTTACGAGAAGCCATCAGCCAAGAATTTTTGGCAAGACAGTAGAAACAACATCAGAAATCTGAGATCCTTCATCTTGTTTTTGAGAACTGATGCATATTTTGCAATAGTTTACAAATACCGAACTAATCTCAGTACCCTGACTCAGAATTTGTTGATCTGTTGACAGTTAATTGCCAGCAACAGCAACATATTTGTGTCCAGGAAGACTAAATTTGACAGGACTCTTACGACTACCATAAGCAAAAGGCCTTTGATATTTCAGAAAAGTAGTTAATACAAGAATAGTAAGGTACAGTTAACAGGAAAATGCAAGGGGAAGAAGCAAGAAATGTTGAGAACAATTAAGGATATGGTAAAATAGAATTAAGACCAGTCTGACCGGGGGTTATTTGCCTCTCTGATTTCAGAGACCAAAAACACAATCCAGAAGCACCATTTCCATCCTGGCAAGGCAGCTTCAATTGGATACTAAATAAGGAGTCAGAAAAAACATCTTCTGTTCTGACTAGCTCTGCTAGTAAACTGCTATGAAATATTGGGCAATTTTTTTTTGCTGCTTCACCTCCACTTCTTTGTCTGATCAATTTAGCTCTCATTTCCAACAACACGACAGCTTTTTATCCTATCATTTCACACTACGGAACCTTTTCTTAGTTGACAGTCTTCAGAAATACAAGTAAACAGAACAGCAACCCTATAAAATATTCTTATTAATACATGCTTGATATAATTGCTACAAAATATGGAATTCCGTTATTAGAGTTGATAGAAACTAATGCCTAGACTCTGCACTTTCATCAGGAAACAGGGATTACTCTTTATTAATACTTTTTTATGACTCAAACTTCCCTTACTCTCATTTTAAGAATAGTGGCAACAAGTTACAAATATTATTCTGACAGCCAGACCAGTCTGGTTCTGAAATAAATAATTACAAAAGTAATATATTAGTTAATGATGGACCATTAGGAGCAGTATAATAAAAATTCTGAAATAATAGGCTGAGTGCTTGCTGGACTAAATGCTGAAGCATAAAGAAACATACAGGATGTGTAAAAATACATTTTTTTAAAAAAGGAATTATCTTTAAAGGTAATGCCTTCTGAGCATGATGACTGAATGCAGAATGGAATTCTCTCTCTACTATTCCTTCAAACAAATTTTTTCAAAAAAATACCTGAATTTTTGACTTTTTTTTTTTTTTAATGTTATTACGTATGAATCCCTCTAGATTACGACTGGAGTGAAAAGTATTAAACACAATACAACATGTATGAAGACCTTATTCCTTATAAAAGAGCATCTCATGACAGCAATTCAAATAAATCTTTTCTTTTAGGCAGAACTAAATAACATAGATAGCTACAAAACAGTATCCCAATAAGCCTGTAAGAAGCTAGTTTAAAACTGACCTGTCTCCTGAAACAACTGAGCAGGCAGCAGAAAATAATGTGGGAAAAATATTGACTCACAAGAACTAGAGAGTCTAGGAAGTGAAAAAGGTACCTAAAATATATTTATGACAGAAAACACTACGGGTGGGGGAGAAAGTGTAGCAAAGCAGTTACTCTTGCAATGACAGACAAAAAAAAAAAAAAAAAAAAAAAAAAAAAAAAAAAAAAAAAAAAAAAAAAAAAAAAAAAAAAGCTGAAATACTACAAAATGAAATCCCTGTCATGGAACTGTGGATGTTAAGTTCCAGGATGTGGAACTGTTAACATCCACAGTTCCATGACAGGAAAAAGAAGAGTTGAAAGGAGCAATAGTAAACGACAGACATGAAAAGGAAATGTTCCGAATGTCAGGAGGCAATGTCCTGGCAGAAAGAAAGAAAAGATGATGCCAAGGGAAAAATCTCAAAGGAGAAACAAAGTGAGAAGACCAAAAGGTGAAAACAATAGACAAAAAGACAATGAAAGCAAGTAAAACTAAACCCAAAAAGGCAAACATAAGATATTATCTCAGAACAAAACCACAAGCACCTTCACTAAACATTTTGAGGGGACTGAAAAGGACAGAAGTGAGAAAGCAAGAAGTTGAGAGGGGAGATGATTAAAATAGTTAAAACAGCATAGTGATAAAGCATGTTTGGCATAGAGAAGAGACCTGATTTAAGTTATTTGGTACAGGTATGAAAGCATGGACACTTGGCCTGTAGAGATGAAACAATAAAATAACCAAAAATATAATCTAGGAAACAGAAAGAAGGAAAATACAGATCGGTAAGAAGGTACATTTTGAAGATGGACTGTGACTACCCCACAAGCTAGATTACCACATGACAGACTGTGCTGTCCAGAAATGGATAACTGCAGGGCAGCTAAAGGTGCAAGAATGGGCAGGAGGGATACATTAGACTGAAGCAGCAGCTATGGGAAAAGCATGTTGTTCAAAGCAAAACTGGGTGCCCCAAAAGAAAAAAAAAAAATCAATAGATTTTTGCCATTGACTTCAACTGGGAAAGGATTTCATCTTCCACAGACAGTAATCAAAACCATAATACAAACAATACAATGCAATAGCAGCAAGCATTAAGAATACCCAAATGTCTTTTTGATATCTTTTGCTATAGTAAATATTAACCTGCTGAACAAGAGCCTGAATTACAGAACTGTTTTATCTTTAACACATTAGAAAACATTGGCTATTTGTGTTCCAAATACGGTCAGGTGCTACCTACAATTGTGCATTCTGTTTCCTCAACAAATCTGAGAAAAAAGATGAGTTTGTGTCCTTTTGGAAAGTTTGAAATTTTATATTGTCTAATAATAACAAAACTATACACAGTCCTGTCTTCCCTTCTTTTTCTTACAGGAGTTCTGATACAGCTCTCCTGTAATCCTCCCGAGTGAACAGATCAAGTTTAATTTTCTTCAAAGGGAGCTCTCACAAATACCATTTACCATATGTATGAGTTAAGTGGGCATTACTTGCACCTGTGGAGTTTTTTTTTAAATTCCTAATAGGTTCAGCAAGAGTTGAATATCCAATACACAAACCAAAGAATTAAAAAAAAAAAAACTTTGAAATAAGCCATCTGAGAAGTAAAATACAGTTACAGTATTAAAAATACACTAAATAATATGAAACACAAACATGTCTTCCTTCCTGAATTTTCTCTCAGTAATTAACAGGAACTAAGAGGAGATTATATATAGATAGATAGATACACATATRTATTGACATGACACGAGCACTCGATTTTAAATAACACGTAGCTAAAAATAAAAGAAAATTACACTTTCATCAAGTTAGTTCTCTACTTTTGTTTTTTGTTGCAGTGTATGGCATTTTGCATTTTTCCTGCTTCCCTGTACGGAGTTCTAAGGCTAAAATGGACCACCACTACCATGAAATTACAGTTTGATCTATTTTGCACCAGGCTACGCACCTAGTATTTTTGAATTATACCCAACAGATTCTGACTGATGGAACTTTGTGAACTTACTTAATGTTCGATTTATGATACAAAATCTTTTGTACGAGCCTTCCCCWGTCATTCAATGCCATTTTTTAAAGGGTTACCACAATACCAGATAAGTTAGTCTAGCAACTGTTGTCATTAAGACCAGATAGATAAGTGAAATAACCTGTGTATTACTTGAATCTCCCTTGTACACCTGCATGGATGAAGTGAATCTTCTCATCACAGCACAGAATAATCGCAGACTAATGCAGGTTGGAAAGGACGGTAGGAGGTCTCTAGCCGAAACTCCTGGTCACAGGAGGGTCAGCTATGAGTTCAGACCAGGTTGTTCAAGGGTTTATCCAGTTAGAGGGAATTCATTTTCAGTCAATTATCAGCAGAGATTCTTAGGTCATTCTTCTTCATATAACACTAAYGAACCTTTGTCAATCCACCATCATTTACTCTGACCACACTTCTGTTTGTTTGTATGCAAAATTTGGTCTCCCAATGCAGAATGCAGTATCTGCTGTCTTATCTAGGAATTCTTGACCCTACAACAGCGATGAAAACCTGCATCTCCTGAAACGATTCTTGAGAGTAGATGCAACACAACTGTAATCTAAATGCACTAGGGCTTTCATTATCCTAAAATAAACCCACTGAACTCCTTATTAACTCCCTGAATACTGCAATTAACAAGATTTATAACCAATGTCTACACCAATGAATTTTTCTTTAAAAATTTTTTATGAGTTCTAACTTATGATTACACCTGTGATAGGAAAGAAATATAAGATATTAATTATTAATAGTAAATGTGTAGATATGCCCAGTGCATTATTACTGCACTAATCGTGAGTAATGATTAAATATACTGCACAGAATTTTAACATTAATCAAACTGATAACTGCAGCAAGCAAATCTATACCTTTCAAGGTACAGCTCCTTTTCACCAAATATGTTTGCAAATAGCATAATTGTTTGTTATTGCATATTTCTGAAAATTACCTCAGAGGTCAAAGCACATAGGCATTTAGGGACTATTTATTATGAAAATAAAATAATGTATGCGCATTCACTACAATCTTAAAGATAATTACAATCTTGTTAGAATGTGACTAGTATCTAAAAAGTTTGTTTTTCACTTTCTCCTGCTTCTATCAGTCAGTAAATTAATGCCTTTACAAATGTGAACATCAATATTCTATTTCTTGAGACAGGCATCTGCTTTTTGATTACATCTCACAAAAGGCTTTAGTAGTGTGAAATGGCATCTTATTCTCTCTGCAATCCTTATGTATGTGAGTGGATTAGCTTTTTTCAGACAAAAATCAGATTTAATTTTCTTGGTCAATTCATTCCATGTGCTGTGGACTACTGAACCCCAATATCAGCCACAGACTATGAAGTATGTTTTGGAAACCCACAGGGCTAACAGTTTAAAACATAGTTTCACTTCTTTAGGACTGCATTCACTACAAGAACAAATATTTAAAACTTGATGTTTTAACTTGCATCTGCAAGGAATAAGGACAGAAAGCTGCCTGTACATCAATTGTCCTGCAAACTCATAAGCTGAGTGCACAGTAAAGCACTAGAACAGAAGGGTGCACTTTATGTATGTAGCAATTTACTGGTAAACGTGTATACAAAAAAGTGACTACTGTTTGACAAAGCTGACATCACAGCTAAAATCTACAAGATTTAGGAACCTAAATCCGTATATACGTTCTTAAGTTGCTAAGTAATGTGGCTGTAACTTGAGATTTTGTTTCAGAGTTAAACAAACAAAAAAACCCCACTCCTTTGTATATCCCCTTTCACGTTCCTACATGACAGATATGGATTATCACTTTTTACTATTGAAATGCTTCCCTCTAAAATTGAGCCAGGCACAGATGAGAGATGTTTTAATCTCAACACTCCCCCTCTCTGCATTATGGCTCTCACCACACATATCTTTCCTGTCATGTAGCAATGATGAAGGAAACTACAGGCTTTTCTACTATGCAACAAGCTTCAATTCAAGCAGTACCTTCTTCAAGGCCCAGTGCAGAAAGAAGTCTTTCTGGAGCGGGTATGAAGACAGATACCATGCCAGGCCATTCTTGACTGGCACAGCCACAACGCAGACTTGCTAAGGAGGTCTTGTGGCCAAAGAACCTAGGGGAATCACTGGTCCAGTGTACTCCTCAGGCAGCATTGTCTGCAAGTCGCTTGTGAACCCAGACTTTATTGCAAAGCTTCCCTAAAGGAAGTTAGATGTGAGGACAGGTAGTGTTCCCAACTGCGACCAAGTCCCCAAAGTGGCCGAGTCCCAAAGCACTGTAGAGCAATTTGCAGCCTCTATGGATAGTTGTTTGGGGTTTAGATTTTTAAACAATGGAAATAAAACCCCAAGGCAATATTTGTGGCCAGCAAAAGAAATTCAGTGTTTCCCTTCTTTCCAGTATTCAGAGAATTTAGCACAATAACTAAGGCTTCATTTGCCTGCAGCTGTTTCAGGGGAAAAAAAAGGATGAGTTTACACAATTTAAATCCTGATGGAGCATTTCAAAAGTGAAACAGAGTGCAATTTTAGCAAATTCTAAATGCCTGCTTCATGCATGCTCATTTTCTACTGAACCAAGACATTCTTAAAATTTCAAGTATGGAAACCTGCTCTGGTTACCTTGGTGATAAACTAAAGATAAAAATTGCACATAATTGTTGCTGATGTCACTGCTCCCAATTGTTTCCAAGGTTACAGAGTATCTCAAATAATTGTGATGTTTCATTTCTAGACKATATTGGAAGCCCATTTTCTGTTCTCAGTAAATTGTTTAGCGCTGCAAGTAATCTATCTAAACCTTATCTAATAAGGCATCATCAGTCTCTCAGCAAGCTCTGGTAATGATGTAGATTTATATGTTGAAAATGTAGCTATCTAGTTCTTCACTGAGCAATTTGACTCCTAGATTATCTCAATTATTTTTATCCTAGGAATCTATTTCCATAACAAAATATATTAATCCATCATACAACAATATCTGACCAGCAAATATCTTACTGTAAAGCAGTATTACAAGCGAATTATTTACCTGGAAAAAAGCTGTTCTCTTGGCTGAATGGTGGAAAATTGGCTGTTAACTATTTATAACTGACTGATTTTCCCACCCTGTCTTCAAACTCATTTTAAATTCAAAGTACAAGTATTTTCCTGCACACACACACACAAAAATCAGTCATGCTCCATGTTCTCCATCACAGCTTCTAGCTTACCATGCACCATAGTAAGAATCTCCTTAAAATTAGTAATTACTGTAGGTAATGACTATTCTGTGGCCCTCAGAGTATTTTACTCCCTGAGGATAACGGCTGACAATGCTGTTAATTACCATAGTTCTATATGAATTGTCATGAAAAGATGGGCAATTCTGAAAACATATTAAAAGCAATACAACTCTTTGTTTATAAAAGCAAGATTTTGCAGCTCAGCTCAATGCCTTGAATTTAACTAAGCCACATCTCAAATCCTCAWTYGTCTCCAAGAAGACAACAGTTAGTAGATGTCCATCTACCACTTCTCCTTGTGCTGGATATGCCTTTCATCASTTGACTGCTCTCTGCAGGGCTTGACCTTGTCAGCATGAAATTTTCCACCAGAGTAAAACAAAATAGCACTTACTGTATCTCAGCAGTCTGCTATTACTTATGCAATGGATTTTGAAAAGTAATAATTTACTCCAGAAACCAGTTGACTAAAATAGTTTATATGAATTTAATGCATAAAATGAACTGCAAATGGAGTCTCTAAAAACATCTGTCAGGCATTTCAGCCTCTACCTAGAGTTCTGAGAAGGTTAAAGTGCAGCGCAGAGAACAAAATAGAATATCAGAGGTGATTTTTTTTTCTGTTTATCCAGGAAATGGCTGATATCCTGGCATGTTTATTTTCATGATTATTTATTTGAGTTTCTCAATGAATTCATTCAAGTTGCATACAATTTATCTCTTTYGTAAGTAATCCCCATGAATGTTCTAGCAACAAAACTGTCAGGAATGTTTGCTAAAATAGACTGTTTTATATAAACATTGCAGAATACATATATAAAACAATACTCTTACTTTTGGAACTGCATGTATTTGCTAGAAACCCATTTGGAAGAGAGCATCTTAACCAATCAAGTAGCAGCAAAATWCTGTGCAGGCCAAGTCTATCCTAATAGCTGAAATACTAAATTCTTACAACAGACTACTCAGGAACAAGCCATGAAGCATGAATTACTTGCTGCTTGCTGAAATTATGCTGTGAATACATCTGAATAAAGAAGGCATCTTTAAAATCAAAATCTATTCATATGTAATTTATGAAAAGGAATAGAGAGAGAAAACTCATGAAGAAATACTTACTGTATAACTGTTGATGTGATAACTGAAGTAAGGAAAGAGGAGGAAAACTGTAAGGTTTAATTTTAGGGCTGATTCTCTACTGCCTCATGTACTCTACAAAAAGTGTTTATACTATGTTACCACTTTTTCAAATATATTACAATGACATAAGGTATAATGGCACAAGGCATGGGAAACAGACACCATTTTGCTATGATATGACTGCTAACTGCATATACTTCCATTTTTAGATCCACTGCCAGACTTAAAAGAGCAATTACCCATAAATATGTTTGATACGGGCTTAGACATAAATAGCTCTTCTTGCTTTTAAGACACAGATGGTGTAATGAAGATAACTCTACTACCAGCAACTCACTACTCAGTTCAACCCTGGTGTAAATCTATTTAATTCTGATATTTAAACCAAGGATGTATTTGACTTTTACCTTTTCATATAGCTGTTTGATATGACCTTTAAAGAATAATTTCCTATACATCTTTATAMGGATGGAGTCTCTGATATGGCATGTTTTTGGAATGCTGCAAACTGTGATACAATGTGACAATAACATGAAAATATCTTGTCCTCATAGCACAAAACTTTTTCTATGGAATACAGGCTTTGCCAGATTACACAAAAGGCCAGGACATTCACCCACCTCACTTGGGATGCATGCAATGGGATCTTTTCCACCAAAAAAGTATCAAGAAAGGGTTTAAAAGCTTTAGAAAAGTTTTGCCAAGAACCTCTAAAATGCTGCAGTAAAGACTACATAGCTGAATATAAGCATTTATCAAGATTTTCAAAAATACCTCAGTGTCTCACCTTCTCTGAAATCAGTGATCCTGAACTTTTCAGAACAATGAAACACACAACAGTGATATAAAGAGTTTCAAAGAAAGTGAAACATGTAAGTGTTCTTGGAAAATTCTACTATCTACCTAGTAGCACAGCAAAGCACCAAAATAAATTTTGAAAATCTATTCATGTTTGGCTTTTCCAAGGTTATATAAGACCCACTGAAGAAATTGTAGGGGTTTCTCTAACCCTCAATCTCAGATCTGTATTCTTTTATGCCTATAGCAAGACTTTCTATTCTTGAATCTCTTTGCTATTTGTATACCAACCAGGAAGGACCATGAGGACACTGTATGTGACATATCACCTCACATTCTTGTAATTTGGTATTTTCTGTAAAAATACAACCACAAGTAAATGAAAATCCAATGTATCAAACAACAAAATGATGTGTAAAGAAAAAACTATTCCTCAGACCTATATACACAACTTTTACTGAAATTACAATGCGCTGTCTATACCCATGGGCAGAATCTGGTCCTTTGAAGTAATTCAGTAACACTGCTTTAACTGCATTTCATATACCCATTAGGACACAACGTGCTATGAAACTTATACCTGCTGCCAMATTATTCATCATAAGACTATATTAAGTGTGTTTCTTTAATTATTTCAGACAATTCATTTTAATTAACTACAATTCTATTAATTCTTTGTGCTTTTGTTTCACAAAAGCAATCAACTCTAAGCTTTATTGTCCTTTATAGACATATGATATGTAGTATACTACATATATACTATATATATATGTATATATGTGTGTATATATATGCATATATGTGTGTATATATATGCATACACTATACACATATACTATAGTAGAAATACTACTATATGTAGTATTTCTTTACTGTTCATGTAACAGGAGTCAAAGTGTAGACTACATGATACATCAGTATTAACAGACGGTAAAATTGCAAACAAGGTTGGTACAGCCAYCTGCAATATGAAAAGTTATGTTGGAAACTGTTAATATAATGTTAATCCCAAGGACTAGTGTCCCCTTAACTGTTTTCACCTGTTCAAATGGGAGAAACTACCCTTAGTACGCCAGRTGCTTCACATCATATACAACAAGGCCAAGAAAAGGCACAAATACTTTGGCACCTCTAACTCAAATGACAGACCTACAGTCACACCATCTATTAAAAGAAAACAGGTCTATTCTGTCTCCTCACGTTACCATATCTTAAAAATGACAATAACTACGCAGTCTAACAGAACCTCCTCAGAGAGCATTACCAATAATATTAATGATGAAGTGARTGTTTGCATGGAGAGTACAAAAGTATTCAGATTGCCTACTGGTGAACTGCCTGGAAGTTGAAGGGCTAATCCGGTAGGAAGTGGAGATACTTGAGTTGGTTTTGGCTAGATCCAGGTTGTCTCCTGAAGCAGTCCAGCTTCACTAAGCCCAAGCCAACAGGCACTCCCAAGAACTTCAGGTCCCAGCACAGTAGGCAGGTAAAGCTCTACACCATCCAATGGGGTACTCAGTAGCTCCACTCCACCCCACTCCTGGCTATTTAACRTGAATTAATGAAGTGTAAAAAAAATTTTTTTTGTGGGTAAGAAAATTAAATATCCATTTCTTATCAACAGTCAGTTTTAAAACAGGTGCTTTCTACTGCCTTCAGAAGAGCAAAACTTGATTGATATGTCCATGAGAGGGGAATTTGGTTCAGATTCTTTAGTGTCAGCTATCAGTGTGGTCTAGAATACTGTTCTTAATTTACCACCTATAAACAGAAAGTGAAAAAACAGATCCTGAAACAGAGGATGTATACAACTTGGTCTGAATTCTATGTTGCATGGGTTTACACACCAACACTTTCCAGACTATAGAATACAATATTTACCTTGTTTGCCAGATTATTATCATAGCCATCACTTTTATTTTCAAAATTACAAATCACTGCTAACAGAGATAGTACTGATACAATGTAACACTTGTCATGAGATAACAGGGTTTGAAGAATTTACGGGCCTGTTTTATTTTYAAAAGCTTAGGTCTAATGGTAGTCAGCATTTGACAATATTTCACTTTGTAGTATTTAGCCAAAACAGACACATCCTAARTTGCGGCAGCAGACGGAAGAGGTTAAAAATACCAAGTCCCAGATTACCAACTTCACTAGGCCACCTTCCCTTCATAATTTAGACCCTTCTGTTGGAGATTTGAAAATATACTCGGGACAGATGACATGTTAACAGAATCATTTCATGGTTCAGTGTCTTCTCAGCATGATTTATCTCTATCTATAGGCACTGGAGGTCCCTCTTCTGGAGATTTATGAGTTTGGTCCAAGAATTCATTTTGATGAGGTAGAATGTGTGCATCATTGAAAAACAGAACATTAACATTTGCTCTAACATAACGCTTTCTTCTCATTTAAGTTTTAAGATTAACACTCATTCATGTGGTATCAAAATTGCTTCCATGGCACTGCGCATTCATATAAATGTTCATGAATGAAAGAGGTGTTTTAAAATATTCATTAGTCCATGCACATGTACCCTTTCCTCTTCCAAACCTATGTAATACAGACAAAAATTAGGCCTTAGAAGGCTAGTGTCTAATGAAACATCCAACTTAAAATTTAGCTGCCATTTCTTCTTCTCTCCTTTTGGCTATCAGCTATTTGCTGCAGGCACCACATTCTTTTTAGTGCAAGAGAAGTGGTTAACCACTGGAAGGTTTTTAGGCATCATCCACAGTTCAGACCATACAATCAAAAATGTTCGTACTTAGACACACACAAAAAATCAGTATTTTCAAAAGTGCTCGGCATTCAGCATCTCCTACTGTGAAATTCCTGGTCAGATTTCCAGAAGAGTGTAGTGCAGTAGGGTCACCTATTTTTCATGCCCAGCTTGAGACACTCACAAATTCTGAGTGCTCATCTGCCCCCTGAAATTTGAGCACCTTGCTGAGATAAATTTAATCTCTCATGATATTTTTATACTGTTGGACTCAATGAAAGGAAACTTTTTCATTGATCTGTTCTCAAAAAGCCATCTGGTAGCAGCAAGACTGAAATCTTGATATAAGAAACAGCATATTTTTGTCTGATTTTGGYCAAGAAACAACAATGTTAGTTCATCAGTGCGCATACGTCACCCATTTTGTACTGTAGGCAGCTAGCAGTTACAGCTTAAGACACACTAAAAATGGAGAATAGGGAATAACACATCTGTTTGCAGTCTTTCAAGTACTGCTGTTCCTCTAATAGAAGCATTTCACTAGAATTCTTGCAAGAAAGTCCTTACCCTGAAGAGGATGGGGGTTGGGGAAGAAGGAAGAACTGTGCAAAATAAGAAAGCAGAAGTCATGTTTTTTTTTTTTAGAAAGGCAAAGCAATCAGACAAGACAGTTGCTGCTTAGGTTGAGGAAACAGAGAGCGAGCCTGAGAGAGAGAGAGAGAGAGAGAGAGAGAGAGAGAGAGAGAATGACTGAGACCTTGTTATCTACTATGTGCGGTAAGGACATCTTCAATCAAATGAAACACTTTCAGCAAATGGGACTGTAATCAGAGACTGAAGTATCTGAGTCTCCCTACAGCTAAAGGTAAAGGACAGACGTGAAGACTGTCAAAGAAAAACAGTAATAAAACTATAGAGCTAGGAACCTCAGAGCAATGACCAAAAATACAAAAATCAAACATCTTAGTTTCAGTTCAGAACTTTCCTTATTACAAACTGCTGTGTTATAGATCTGCCTCCAATATGATTTGGCAGCTCACAGGGCTGTCACTCAATGAGCTCCTGTCATTTCTATGCAGATTCTAGCTTGCACTAAGAAGTAATATTGGGAAAATCATAAATTTTAAGATTCTTTCAATAAGGTATATCTCTGGAATGGGGAGAGGGGAGAATGTTTTACTGGAAGCTGGAATATTTTATTGTAAGATATGCTGTTTTCTAATAACGTCCTCCTCAGAGAAGGATGCAAAATGTTTCAAACAGAAATCATGTCAAAGTAGGTTTGGATTTAGATGGGCATAAGGGGCATCCTCTCCCAGCGATTTTTGGGAACTCATGATGTATCCACAGCCACATTTATTTGCAGATCTCTAATCCTTTCAAACTGGAGATTTGTCCTTGTGTGGTTCAGGTTACAGAATTTAGGTGTAGATCTCTGCTAGTTGAAGGTGATGAGTTAAACAGGAGCCTTAATCATGGAATAAAGATTTGAGTGCACTAAAAAAGTTTCCTGATGATTGAAATTTTAACTTTCCTCAACATTTCAGTTGTGCCACTGACCTCCTATTCCATGGTTACATCTGCTGTACGGAAAGAACTGCAATTTGTTACTTGCTGGAAGAACACTTTGGCTTTGTAAATTGTACCCGTTTAATTTAATACTTTACTTGCTTCTTGCTTAGAGAGTACAAGAAGTGTAGAATGTTTGACTACTGTTACCTTTTCCCATTTTCATGCTTAAATCAGCATATGAAAGCAGTAAGAGCCTAATCCTGTATCACCTGCTAACATGAGTTCTATGCAGAATGCATCTCCAAAGCTCTTGAGGGTATGTAAGCTGTGGCTGAGACTATAAAAATCATTCATTCAGTGGTCAATTCAAACCCTATAAAGCCATARTGAAGACTCACTGATCTCAATGCAACCCATTTAAGGCTAAGGCCTCTATCTATACCTCATTAAGTTGAATTGTGTTATTAAAATGTCAGACAGGAAGGATCCATCCTAACAAACATATCATTTTACAGTCAGTGCAAGAGAAATTTGTTTGCTGTTGTTTTGTCCAGACTGGTTTTAAAAATTTCAAAGAATTTGACTTTCCACCCATGCTATTCCCTTTCTTAAATTTTCTTCCAATAACCCCAGCACCGCATTATATTACCCTCCTCTTTGGTAGTACATTATTCAAATATCAGTATTACTGTAATTTTTACCACAATCACTGCATACCTAAGATACACATATTTAGCCTGTTTTTTTTTCTCTCCAGAAGTCAGTTCTTCCATCCCCATTATCATTTTTGCTGCTCTTTATAGCCTGATCTGTTATCTTGTATAAGTTTTGCATCACTTCGTACAGCAACAGAGCTAAAAGAACAGTCACTCTACCCAAGCAGGAGACAGAACTATCCTATAACACTGAGAGCAAACAAATACACAGTCTCATTTCAGTTTGCTGCTAACAAGTGTCTGGAACTCAATGCAAAGGCTAATAGCACAATTTTTGGCTGCCTCAAAAAAACCAACCGAATTGATATAGAATCTTAAYTACTTTATTTCCTTATCTGCAAATGGAAGAATTATGTGGAAATGTATGCACAGATTTATGTATCTAGCTTAGACAATTTCAATATTATAAACATTTTGAAGTACATTCATGAGAACTCCTTGACAACAAAACTTGAAAACTACCACAGATTTCTCTGCTAATGTAAAGAAATAGGCAGCACACAGAACAGACCAGTCTAGCACACAGACAGTGCTGTAAACAGAAACATACGGATCAACTGTATTCAAGTTTGTAAGGGGAAAAAGGACAYAATTTCAGGTAACTCTGTGGCTGCGTTATGTCCAAGTGTCATTCACTGTGAACAGCAACTTCAGCCTTTTCTTYTCCATACTAAAGTCACATCGGTTCAACCAACAAAAATTACCCAGGGAGAACACAAAGAAATTTGATATGTGCAGTATGTCAACAAATCATTGTATTTATTCTTCATCCTTCTCAATGGCTTTTTTCATTTCCAGATAAAACAAAGCTTGACTAGAGGGTACCACAGTCATGAGACACACGTGCTGCAACACAGTTTGGTGTCATTTTGCATCATAACATTTAGTACATTAGTACTACATTTACCAATAACTGAAACCTGATCTGCTAGTTTGTTCTCAAACCACAAGAMACCACAACTGAAAGAGCTGTTATCAAGAAATTAAATGTTGTATGTCTCTGTCAGAAACTAGAGTGTGCATACATGCACAAGGCCAAAAACCAGGGATGAACTTTGGATCAAAWATATGATGCAGAGAAAGTTTCGGACAAGAACCTGAGAAGTAAGAATCTGTGGCTTGGCCAAAAGAAAAAGCCACAGGAGTCTTACACTTCTCACATGGCAGCTAAAGGGTATCAAATACAGCTAGTGAGTGACACAATGAAGTAAAGGGAAGGAGTTCTGACAATAAAATCTAGGTAAAGATAAACAACTTTGCTACAAGACATTATACAAAATAAGAATTTGCATGAGCTCCCTGGAAGATAGGATAAACTCAGAGGTAAGAAATCCACTGAGGGAAACCAACTACTAAAAAACACTTTTGGGTTAATATTTGCGTGTTACAGCCTGAYATACATACTATCACGAAAATAGAAAGTATAAAGATGGCAGATCCTTAAACTAAGAAGATTTTGGATTCAACAGTGATAACTGATCAATTGCAAAGCTTCTCTTCTATATGTTGCTACTTGAGCACTCTAACCACAGCCTGGAAGAACCATTTTCACTATGGGAAGCATCTCAATGCTGTTGTTGAAAACACTGTTAAAAAGGCATGAATTGCAGCACAGACATCAGGAACTGGATTAATATTAGTTCTAAACTGTCTAACAACYGCAAGAGAGGAATGCTTCTTTTGGTCATATTTCTCATCCCTCTGGATTGACTTCAGATCACCACCGGGAGAGATCTGTTTCCCACTGCCCAGGTCTTTAAGCCATCCAGCATTCATTATAGTCTATTTATGAATGTACAGTTATCAATACTAGAGTTATAGCTCATAAAATTCAAAGCAGAGGGAAATCACTTGACTTAAAAATTAAGATACTTCTACCAATTTATATTCTATCTAGTAAAGTCATCCCTTATTTATTTACTCAAAATAGATACTTCACCTTGATACTGCCAGATACAGAGATGCAATAGTCAGTAGAGAAGGAGATAAACTATGCACAACTCAAAGCCTCCACATGTCCTATTCTATATATCTTTCTATTGCTTGCTGTTACTTTATACTATTGACAGCTATCTTTTCAAATGGTTTTGAGCTCTGATAAAATTTATAGATATTGGTTTAGAAATATGAAACCTCCCTTACTACCTTAATGGTCATGATCCGTTTTACACTTGCACAAAGGCAACGAGATGAACTGCTGCTTTAGTCTGAATAATTCCATAARTAGTGGTGGCGGTTCATGCCCAGGCTGGGTAGAAGGAGATAACTATATGAGGCAGAACCTAACGCAACAGTATCTGCATATAAATAGACCTAATCAGAAATGCAAATTGCAATCAGAAGAAATTTTAAAAGCCTGTGATAACTGTGCAGATAACAAAAGGTCAAACACTTGCATTGTTGAAGCTTTTAAACTGTTATCTGCCAGTGGCGATTCTTTCTGTACCAGCAAAATGTGGAAAAGACAAGTATAGGCTAGTCTGTAATCAATGCTGAACAAATTTTTGATACATTTCTCTTATTATTGGAACTGTTCTGTTGTTAAACCCTGTTTTACCCTGTCAATCTAATCTTWACTTGTTCAGGAGAATAAGTAATGAAAACAAAATGAAGACAAAATGAAACCAAAAACAGACTGCGTGAAATAACACAGTTAATCTACATGAACATACATGGAGGAAATTTCAATCCCTCTTTTGTTTCTATGTATGAAGATCTAAATCTTCACATCTTAGCATCTTTGGTAAGTAAAAAAATAAATAATGAATACAGATTGCTGAAACTGATAAGACACAGCACTATCAAAACTGTGTTTTTCTTCCACAGCAAAACAAGCCTAAGACTCTAGGAGGATAACATTTAAAAGACATTATTCTACAGTTTCAAATGTTAGCTTCTTCCTTTTTTGAAACAAATGTTTGTATCAACAGTAGCTAAGATATACACTTTTGAAGAAAGGTAACTGGATAGTATATGCATTTATATTCTAAGATAAGAATAAAATAAGTATGTAATTATTTATCATTTCAARTGGTCCTAAGCACAAATTATCGCAGAAGCCAGGCTGAACAAAGTCCTTTTAACACTGCACCTTTCAAATGTATTTTCCAAAAACAGATTCTCAGGATTTGAAGCAAAAATCTTTACCAAATATTTCTTTTACATCTGCCTAGATTACCTTTAAACAAACTAGTGAGTCAAGAGAGCCATCTAGTGCCATACCTTGGAATTTTAAAAAGGGTTTTCACAGGATGCATGTCAAATAAAGGAGGGTCTCCATCCCCCAGCTCAATAGCTGTTATTCCCAGGGACCATACATCACATCGAGCATCATAAGAGTAATCATACTGCTGTTCACAAGCAATGACCTATCATAAAAAAGAGGAAAAAATAATGCATTAACTCAATGAACAATTCATGCCATCCTACTGTGACACAAAAGTACTTTTGTGAGTCATGACTAAAAGCCTAAGCAGCTTTCAAATTCATGTTATTGCCTGTATTGCTCAGTTAGGAAAAATCCAACGTAACATAACAATAAATTAGAACTTATCTTATGCTTGTTTTCTTTAACTCTCTCTCTCTCTCTCTCTCTCTTTTTTTTTTTTTTTTTTTTTTTTTTTAATATAAAGCTCCATGGGAGGTTCCAAATGTCTATAGCAAAAACACCACTCTACCAAATTCTGCTTCTGAAAGCAATTCCTAGAGAAACCAACTACACTAGCAAAGAATCTTACTGATGTCATTCTTTTTTACTTCTATGACTATTCATGAAGACAGACTGATTTGCATAGCTGTATTTTTTTAGATAAGTGTATTCCATCACTCATTTCTACTGGTTTTTTTTAGACTGTCACTGCTAGATTGGCGTATTAAAAAAATATTAATCAATGCACCATGTGCCTTGTCTAATGAAAATTGAAGTTAAAGGGAGTATTTTCTCGGACATCCGAAGACTTTTGTACCACAAACTTGATGCCTGCTGCCAATTAAAATCACTGTTAGAAGCTGGAAAATATTCTGCATCTGAACATGAGGTTCAAAATCAAGTTTAAATTTAGCCCTTGTCTTCCCAAAGGGATAAAGCAAAATCTTAGTTTCACTGCCTTTTATTCTATCATGATTTGAAACCCTGGCTCAAGCTCATCTTCTCAAATCTCATCACTTAAAATAACTACTCRGAAAATTTGTCAGATCACTACACTTTGCTTGTATCTATTTCCACGATTTTTCTCACTGCTTTAAATATTGTTACTAATTTGTACTTAAGGCAAGTAGAATTTCTGATAGTGTGTCCCAGGGTATCCAGATCTACGTTCGTAGAGGGGAGAWTTTTTTCACTGGGTTGAGTTCCATCTTAGGGTTTCAGTTTGGGACACTGCCTTGCAGAGATGCCAACATGCAAGTCAGCACCCCACGTAGCAGCTGGCAGAGTTGCAGGGAATAAAGAGAGCCACTCACCATCTGCTATAGGAAAACCTTTCCTGCTGCTGATTCCAGGTTACCCTCTCTACTACTTTCTCCACGAGCTGCACCTCACAGAGGTGCTCCTGCCCCTAGCTGAGGTTCTGTCCAATGGGCCCACAGGACCTGTCTGGAAGTCATGGCCCCATTGCACAGCACTCATTATGTTTTTCAGAAACGAACATATTAAATATGCTGGTTAAGATAACAGAGCAATATAAGTTAAATTTTTTTTGCAATAACAACTGATTGTTAGTTAATTCCTTTGCTACGTACTACTGCTCTTTTCCTAGAGCAAATCAGTTTAGAAAAGTTACGAGCTTTCTTAAATTTTCTATCAATATTAAAAACAAATGTTGAAATAGCTCTTCCTCCTCARTGTTAGCATGCTAAAGAGATTCTTTCCTCATACTGACAATGGTACTTCCCCTTTTACAGCTGTAATGTCAAAGAATCTTCTCATAGAGTATTGSACCAGTGTTTCTCAATCAGTACCTGAGGAACATCAGTGAGCTGTAACACATAAGGTGGGTGTCAGCATCATGGTTGCAAACTATCCAAGAAAAACAAAAACACACATTTCTCTACACTCACCATCAAATAAACAGAAGAAGGAAAAATAAAAGTAAGCAGTGTACAAGAAGATTCAGGACGTGGAGGAGGGTTGTCAGCTTGAAAAGGCAGAGCACTTCTCATCACTGACAGAAGGATCATTTCCCCCTCTCCTTTCTCCTCAACAAAATGTTTTGAATGAAAGCGCTGAGATATTTCTTAGTTCCTGAGTTTATTATATTCTTCATCTCATCCGAGAGATCTCTCTTTCTCTTACAAAGTAAGTTTTACTATGCAGCAGTCAGATTCTACACATTTCAAGGAAACACTCTTGTCTAGACTGAGAGGTCTACATGATAATTTCATTTCCTTACACCATGCCTGAAAGAGAAGGACCAGAACTGAAATTTGCTGTGATAATTTATAAGAAAGTCAGTGTGCAAATCCATCAGATATGCTTAAAATATTTCATTTTGAAGAGGTCACACTTGGTTTTGACCAATGTTTCCTTTGTAATTCTTAACTGCAGTTTTGCTCAGAGATAGAAAAGGAAGCTTGTAGTTCTTGATTACTTTTTTTTATTTATACAATCCTCAAAATCACCTGTATTCTCAAGGACATTCCTTAATAAATAAATAAATAAAAATTAAAAAATATGCAAGTCAGCTCCCAAGGCTGCGACTCAGAAGCAGCTGCAAGGAGCTTATTCACATGTGACTAATTAAAAGCATTGTTATTAYTCCCTTCCTTTTTTCTAACATATCAAAAATATTTATCTGCTGTTTGAAAAACCACTAGAGCCCATCTGCTAGAAGGGACCATCTCAACTTGTTTGGTTCTCATCATTGTGCTGAGTCCTTCACAAACAGATTGTTTTTTGTCCTCAAACTTTATGAGGCAGAGAAATATATTTTTATTTTTAAGGGAAGGAAAATAAGCACCTACTCAAGGTCACATTSGACATCTATGGCAGTGCCAGGAACAGAATTGTGGTCTTTTGCATTAAAAGACAGCACCAGTGCTTCCTCTGTAAGCATATCACAACTGCTTCTAAGTGTAGGCCCATAATACAATGGCAAAACTGGCTAAATACCTCAGTATTCTTAGAGAGCTTATTTGCAAGCCATGCCAAAATAATATAAGCGTCACAGAAACTTGCATTTGTGATGGATGGTGAAGAGAAGGGATAGTGGCACTGTTGCTTAATAAAACAACAACAGAGTCTTTGAGCTTTTCTCAGCTYCACAGATAGCATATTTCCTACAGAATGAAGAGGAAGGAATGTATAAAATCTCTTGAGATGCTGCCTGCTTCACAGCTAACAGTTACACCTCCAGTAAAAATGGTACGTGCTCATAAAATGGTATTATGAAAAAATATAGGCACTCTAACCAAAGGGCATTAAACACTATGCAATTCTCCATCATTCTAACATGAGAGCCTGAAGTGGCTCATTCAAAAAAATATTCCCCTTACTCTGCATTACTTTTGTTCCCAAAATTCAGCCAGTGAAACATGCAACCAAGTRTGTTTCAGTGCCTACAGTGAGATCAGCCTCACAGAAAATGTAGAAATTAAAAGCTATTCTGATGATGAGTATGCAATATGTATACCAATTTAATGATCGCTTTGAATTGAAAAGAATTTTCAGCTTTCTTTGGAACTTATTAGAACCTTACCATTTTATGTTCCATTTAGCTACTCAGGGAAGGACAAATGCAGTAGTTTCAAGTAAGAAACTSCTGTTATAAATTCTTCCTTGACAAAAGATGCACATTGTCAATTTGTTTGACATATTGGCTAGCAGACAACGCTATACCTTGGAATCTAAAGAAGCAAAACCAGTTCTCTTGGTCACAGTTTAAGCTAAGTCCCAAGGAATATCTGATTTCTGCCTTGAAAAAATCAGTGCAACTCTCTGCAGAGCAATTATCTCTAAAATCAGAACAAAAAAGGGAAAATCCCATTTACTTATCTTTTACTATTTTCCTGTCTCTTTGGGGAACTCAGGAGATACTTGTGTGTTTGGAAACATCTGTCCTTGTCTCTCAGAGTTCTGGAGCTGAGAGTACATCTCAGTTTCTGAGGCACTGCCTTCCTGTTCAGCCCAGTGGGGCATGAAGGCAGTGATCCCAGGAGAAATGATCTGAAACTAGAGAACACGCCACTTCCTTTCTCTACTTTGTGCAAAGACATCATCAAATATGTACTATTTTATACACAGTAAAATCCTCTGGTAGGATGGGAGGATGTAGTTTGCTTTGCTGGAGCTGCCAAACACCATGTTTATCCTAAAGCTTCAGGAGAAGATGTAGTTAACCTTGAGACTGGCCAGTGAATGCCACATAAGCACAGAGCCTTTCGCTTTGGCATGGTAGCTTACGCAGACTGGTTATGTGCACTCAGCAGCCCAGGTTGCTAAGGAGACAGGCTGCCACCTTTTGTACTACCTGTAATTTCCTCATGACTTCATGCCCTGCCATGTTGCAGTATGACGGAAAACACCTGAACATCACACAGAGAAACAGACAACGTGACAGTAGTGGCAGCAAAATATTCACTGATTGCTTTGAGGGTCCCAGTGGGACAGCGTGGGGGGATTCAGTGGGTTGGCAAAGACAGCACAAAAACAAGTAACTCTCACTAACTGGAGGGAATTTAGAGAATGGTGATTAGGCATTCTGGGTAATTTATCCCTTTTACAGAAACGCTACATTTCCGATGTATACAAGACAATTCACTCCCTGACAATAAGGTTTTATATTCAAGGGTAGAATTCTGCATGTTTTGAAATTAGTGCAAACTTTTTTTTGAACTTCAGCAAGCCCATAAATAGATCACAGGTGGATATAAAAGAGAGAAAAAAGATAATATGGAGARCTAGCTGTCTGTACTGTGGTCATACTGATTTTGGGGCAGAGAGCACTACACATACAGTAGCTATACAGCTGAAGCAGTATCTCAAACCTTTTGAAGTTTACCTGACATATACTTTCATTTTGCCTCAGTATAGATAGTACACATACACAGTATAGCTGTAGGCACACAGAATACAGTAGATTGCTTATAGTAGTACAAATGTGGTACCTGGAGACAATTGCTACAAAATTAGCAGGTGATCCACCAGCAGGAAGGAGTCTGGTGTTAAAAGGGTTGATGGCTCCTGAAGAAAGGTGGTGCTGTACTCAGCTGATGTAGCTAGCTAAGTAGCTTATGAGGTGTATGAGCACAACGCTGAAAGCAAAGGACTGTGTATGAAAAATGAATGTGGCACAAAACTGTTACCCTTGCAAGGAGAACAAAACTGCTAACTGTGCAAGATGAACAAAATAAACCAACTGAATTTCTGTGCCCCACCTGAACATCATGCAACTCTATTTATTCAGGTGGCAAAAATAAAATTAAATATTCTCAAAAGTCTTATGCACTCAAAAAAACAAGTCTTTCATTATAGCATTTAGCAGCATCTGAGATACTGAATTATCCAGACTAAACAGACTCTCTCCATGCAGCGCTCTCTCTCCCTCTCTTTCTCCCTCTCTCTCTGCATTTCTCCTCAAATGCATTTGCACAGTTAATGCATACAAGAACAAATTTGTGGCTGATATTGATTCCATATTCCCATTTTTCTTAYTTGGATTTCAGTTCCTTATTCATGACCTTCCCTTATTCCAAAAACCTTTCTATGGTATATCAGAAGATGATTATATTGTTAGAAATGTTACCAATGTAACAAGTATTGAATATTTTAAAAACATAGTATGTATGCAATTGTGCTCTGAGAGCTGCAAGTGATCAATTTTTTTAACTCTCTAAAGTGAAATGGCCCTGAGACCATTAAACTGCTCAGCAGTGAGAAAACTTATGAGCTTTCAAGCACAAAAATCTATTTTGCTATATTCTATGAGACTGTCATGTAGTACTGTAGTACTAATGTAATTGACACGATTCATTTCTGACCCATAGATTTATTCTTCAGCAATAAATATATATACTTGACACCACACTCACATTTGTGAACAGTGTTTCATGAAGGAACTGAAAACACAGACCAACTCCAGCCTCTTAAGTATACACGCTTAATAGAGAGACCTAGGCTCAAGGCACAGTGGTAGTGCAATATTTTTCTCTATTTCTATGTAATGTGCTTAAGGAAAGAAAAAAGAAGTTTAGCAAACCCTCCATAGCTGCTGTTTCAGCTAGAAAAAAAAMCAGCAGCATCTGCGATCCCACAAGATTATGTCTATGTTACCAAAGTAACTGCCAGCATACTGAGCTTCCCTCCCTCTGCCACCTCCTTTTTCAAACCCCTCCTGCCCTGCTACCCAACAAGGAAGCCAGCTCTCCTGCAGACAGAGGAGGAGGCGATGTATTTTACCAGCAAATGCTCTCTGCACTACTATGTTCTCTGCCTCTCTCTGCCATATTGATAGCTAAGCTTCACCTTTAAAGAAACCTCTCTWAATTTCAAAATCCAGCTTTCTGAATTCTACTGCTTCACTTCTGTATTTTAAGCAGCCTCAATACAACTCCCTTGTTACTACCACAACTTGTTAGAGTTTGAGAGCCATAGAAAATTATGTAAGAAGAAAAAATAACTAAGACAAAAACTGATATTTCATCTATTTCTTTATGCACGTCCTGCTGTGTTCTGAGAAAGACAACTTTAAGTCATGCCAGTCAACCCTCAGAAGGTGACATCCAGGAGTCACAGGCATTTTAGTCATATGTGGCCTTTTAGGATCTAATTCCAGCTCCCATTCTGCCACTGACCTGCTATATGACCTTGAACAAGTCAATTCACTTTTGTGTCCCTCGGATTTGCCATCCAGTCCTGCTCTATCTATTTAGAGCAATAATTCCCATTCTTTCATTTTGTTTTGATTTTGGCTTTCCTACACTTAGGCTGTAGTTTCTCTACTACTTAGAGTAGTTTCTCTCTGGTATACCAATACTTATTTACCCTCCTCACCACAGGACCACACTTAAATCAATTCTGCACTTAAAGACGACAGCTAGTAGTTCCCTAAAATAATTCCTAACACGTGACTGTGTCCCATTACTTCTGTTTCCTGAGAACAGGGATGTRCTTTCAAAGCATATGCCAAATAGGTAATTCCTTTACACCCTAAGCTCAACAACTGTCACAGATATTGCAATATTAAGTAACAAACATTTGTTCAAATTACTATGTAACAAAAGTCAACTTTATGAATGGTTTAATGCTACCATTCTTGATTTATTGGCTTTATTTTCTCCCACTAAATTTGTGGGATTTCACTATTCATTAATCATGATGACATGATAAACACGAACTCTGTAGAAGCAGCAAAAATTTTCTTTATCTGTTCAGTTTCTTCCTAAAGAAAACCTGTCTTTTTATAATWTTTTTTAACGCATATCCTTTCATGTTTTCTATCTAATCTTATCTAGTGTAACTCTTGAGGAAAAATAACCTCCAAAAAGAGCTAATTCAGTAGTATGTCTTATGAAAATAAGCTGTATGAAAACTGTTAGAACATCTTCCATGAAGATATGATAAGGAAATATATTCAGAATTTTCCTTATTACAGTTAAAGAACATACACTGTTCCTCACTTTTCTTTATCACAAAATACACGTACTGTTTCACTGTACAACTGCTTTTAAYGGCTCTCAGGCAGAAAAATACGTGAATATGTATTCCTGAAGTCTATCCTATTTATACTACCAAAGCTATGGATTCCTACAGATCATTACAAATCAACACTTACAGAAATTCCGTACTCAGTTGGCATCTAAAGGCATAGTGAATATATGCATATCAGAAGAACTAATTCTAGCTAACAAGGAATTAAAGTAAAAGAGACCTAAAGCTATTAACAGGAGGCTGACCTTCAGTCTCTTGAGTAAGCAAAGAGCTGGAAAATAATGTCGGTTGAGTGTATCAAAAGGAGAATATACGCAATAGTTTTAGGGAAATAGATCTACTGTACATATTTATCTAGAGTTAATTAAAAACATAAGCCCAGGACTGTGATGGTGTTACCTTTTCTACACTGTTTTTCCAACTTCTCATTCAACTAAACGTGATATATTTACTATTAAATGGCTTTTTTGCAAATTTGATTTTCTTATCTCCTATAAGAGAAAAATAAATAAGATAAATCTGCTCTAATTTAGTAAAAGAAAGCTATGTTTTCTAACCAAAYTCTAAGGCCTGAAGACAGGCCTTACTATAATGAATATTGACTTCAGTGGAAAAATTGCTGAGTTTTTGTAATATCTGTTCTTTCCTTTACACATTTTTAAACTATGTTAATGCAAATGACCTTTTTTTCCCTTTACTAGTTTAATTGTTCAGTTTTTCATTAGAYGATGCAGAGACATGGCTTCATATCAAAAATATGAAAATATGACACTGCAAATACTATCCATTGTTTAAGGATTTGACTTATTTCACATGCATACGGTCAGATTAAGATTATTTAGGCTGGAAACCTATTGTTCTAACACTTCAGAATTTTTTTTCTGATGCTCAGATGAACTGAATATCATCCAAGGAAATACATCTTGATTCAGCAATACAAAGGAAAACAATCTGTTTTTTCTAGGACACTCTTACTGATCATTACTTTATTTTGGCAAGATGAAAACAAATATGACATCAAAATTCCTCTGAAATCAATAGCAAAACAAAGCCAGGATTTTATCCTTCACAAACTCATTATTTCAGAACTCATGATACCTTTACCAATGTATCAGCCTTTCTTATTGTTGTATGTCACATTTCTACACCTAATTCTRCAAAGGATTAACTGTTTAATTACATTCCTCTTAAGCCATAAATACGTAAGCACCACTGTCATTTTCTAATGGTTATCAATAAAATATAACAGCTCACTCCACACGGTTTTGAACACCTTCAGCATCTCTCCAGTTTTTTTCTATCTGATAGTATCTTCTTCGATTTGTGATTCTAAAACTTGATTTGGGTCAAAAAAATGTACTGATACTAAATGAGCTTGTTTCAAGAGCCAAGTTTCCAACAAGACATGATAATACTATGAAATTAAAACATGAAGTGTAAAATTCAGACTATCAGAATGCACATATGGCTGTGTGCTTTCGTGATATTTCAGTTATTTGGCAAAAAGAAACAGAAAAACTACAATCCTATTCTTAACTACCTTTTGTCCAATTCTGCACTGGAGGTTGAAAGCAGAAATGTTAAGATTTAGAACTAAAGATGTAAAGGCAGTTCAAGCTCAAAAATCCGATTATCCCTGCCAGYATTCAATACAATTTCAGGAAGATARAAGCAGATTTTAGGTAACATAATGCTTTGGCAATAGGCAGCTATAAAACCACCCCAGAATTTAAACTAGCTTGCTTTAGCTATCTTTTTTAAGACTGCCTGTATTCAGTGTTCCTGCTTCTGCATGTCTGTGTTGTAAGTGTGAGACAATACTAATTAGGTTAAACAGTAATGATTGATTTTCAGTGAGTGTACTTTAAAGCTTCCCTCTTAAACTGACTTCCCTTCTCCTTTCCCAGTTCTTCAGTTGTTTCAACATACCTACCTTTTCCCTTGCATTTTCATTTTTCAACAACATTTCCGTTAATCCTATGCTTTGCTCAAAACAAATGCTCAAGGACAAAATTTGTCCTGCTGTTGCTACTTGAATCTCACAGTTTTCAGAAAAAAAGAGCCTTCTAGGATGTCCCAGTCACTCAAAATTGTTAAGCTGCTGCTTTTCACGCTGACTAGCAAGAACAGAGCTGAACAGGAGACTTTATACCACCCTGAGTCACTGCTATTTCCTATGATCTTCTGCTGTTGCAAGTACCATGTCATATTATCCCTTTCATATATTTTGGAAGTTTCATCTTAAAATATGCTGGTTTTCCTCGCTATGCAGGCTGTTCCCAGTCCAGGATGATCTAGTTTCCTGCATAGTTGTGTCCTGCTTATATCCAGTTATTGGTAGCTGTTATCTTGAATAATTTTTGCATTCTTCTTCTCCAGGTTTTATTTTCCTGGGATTTACCCATAATGTATTTCTATACAGCAATCATATTCTCTATCAGGTTCATTTCACAAGGTTCATTTCACTAAAACACTCCTGTAGTCTTTTCCTGCAAGGCTGGCTTTTCATCTGCCTGCTCTATTCCCCCTCAGATTAAGTTCACCTTTCTTCCACTTGGATGACATGAGGTCTCACAACTGCCTTATGCACTGATTGAGGCTCCCATGTTTCACAGRCAGATAATAGTTAAGTCCAGTTAAAAAAAAATCCTAGTCTTCATGCTTTCAGTTTGCCTGAGTAATAACTTTTCCTTCTGCCCATCTACTTTAAGGATTTTTGGCTTCTATATAGATTATATTCTACTTTAAAACCTTCAGGCAACCAGATTTTTGCAACTGTTTAGGGTTTTTCTAGCCTTCACTGATTTTACCACAGTCTCATCTAAAAATCATTGCTCTTAAAGAGCTGCTACCCAGACAGGGGTTTTCAATCTATTGTAGTCCTAAGTTTTCATTTTTCACATAAGAATTTGCCTGCATGTTTTAAAAATACCAGAAAGGCTTCCCCAAAACCAAGGCAAACTGCATCTCACATGTCAGTATGTCATTCATATGAACACAAAGCAAGCAACTGTAATGACTCAAGCAGAAGTATTATACAACTTGTCATTCAAAAGCTAGTTCAGCATAATGGGTATCCAAGCATCTTGCAGCTGTTTTGCAGATTACTATATCCATGAAGCCTGATCAGTGTGGCTCCTACACACCACATGAGTCACTATGATTATGGTACTGTGTTGGTAATTTATAAAAATATTCTCAAAACAGGTAGTGTTTAAAAGCTACCCTTGCATTTCCTCTGATGTGCTATGCTCATAACATACGTTGCTTACAGGTGTGTTGTATTTTCAGATTTAAATTATCTCAAAGTGTCCACTCATTTCTTTGGCTTTGTACTTCAAGAACGAATATTTTCAAGCAAGACGAATAATAAATTTGGTATGATTACTGCCTTTGATTACAATTATTCAAGCAAAACAGTACTGTAAAAATACTTTTTATAAATTGAGTTTAATAAAACATTTCAGAATATACCCATCGCTGTCTAAATGAGTATGTTTTTTATAAAGGCGTCTCTGAYCAAGGTGATTTCATAAATAACACTGACACAGTAGTTACTACAGTATCGTGTCTCCTTTGTGACGTACACTGGTTGTTATGGAGATGGTAAAATATCAACCATTCTGTGTGAGACTGTATGAGATCAATTTTGGATCTGTTACAGCAGTTTCATTTCTCTGCTCAGCTGTAATCAGCCTTCCTTAGCAAAAGAAAAAGGAGCAGATGGGAATATAACACATTTTAAAATAAATAAATGTTTGTATGATACTTTAAACTGCTATACAGAAGGATTTGTATGTGTTTAACAGATGCAAACTGTAAGAACTATSTCAAATTCCCCAAAACTCAAATAAATCTAATAGCCTCATTTCTGTTGAGGGCAACTACTGTTATTTAGATTTAATAATTTACAAAGAAGCAGACTTCTTTTATTTCATTCCCTAGTTTTTAATTTTTTTAATTATACTTCATGAAAATATTTGTTGCTTCTTAAAGAAGAAGGGTCAAGACTAACGTTCATCTTCTACCCCAAATTTAGGGGCAGTGCATACACGGCTTTTATTTAACAGTGTGCTAAAACTTTCTAAACTTCATGAAATGGAAGGAAAATGGTTATGTCTGGGGAGGCCAATATAAAAACATGGTCTCAGATACTTGGCTAGGTCCTCTGAAGATTACTTTTCTCCATTTTTAAACTACACTAGTTCAAGAGTCTCAGTGTGCATGTCCTGAGCCAGTGAAAGCATTCTGATCCATAGGTTTTGCTACTTACAAACACAGGAGGCCACGCGTACAGCCCAAACTCAAACCACTGTAACTTTGGTCTGTCCCAACTCATGCTCTTCTCCTGCTGYGCCTTCCTAGCATTCATCCCATCTACCTAATTCACAGTTCCACAGTACTCAAGTCGTTACAATAAAGCTTCTTCCTCTTGTTTTTCCCTGTGTGATTTTTTTATGCTCTCAGTATGCTACCTGGGAACTTCCACTGGTGACAGCATGCCACAGCTAAGCAGATGTCAGCAGCCTAGATATAGGCAAGGAAGAAGCTGGTTAAAAGACTTCAATTTTTCAATAAAAATACTCTAAAACCTGCAGCCACATGGAAACATGGATAGTGACCATGGATAGTAAAAACAGTTAAAACACACCAAAGGCTCTAATATAAACCAAGATCAAACTAGTCAAACCTAGAACAAATACCAACTGCATGTTAACATGCAAGTCTTTTGGTTAGTACAGAACAATAATCAGAAATGAGTAATGAGACAGTAGAAGCAAGAAAATCAGTTACCAGTGTAATTTTGTTTTTGAAATAAATCTTGCTAAAGGAAAGAAACAATAATCAAAACGTGGATTAAAATTACTGTACTGATTTCTTTTTAATTCTGTGAGAATAAATTCTTGATGAAATTTTACTAGAATATGCATAAGTTGCTTTTTCACCTTGCCATCTATAACTGTTCAGTAGTGGGTTTTCTTTTTCAGCCTCAAAGGTTCAGTTTTCTGATGCTCTTTTTCATCTTTTTTCATTAGTTACTGCTCTTCCTCTATAGCTTTTGAAATATGCGGGAGGAGCAGTATGTATTGCAGCAGACTGACTACATGTGAAAACTGTTACTCTTTCTTAGTAAACAATTATTTTCATTTCAATATTTATCTTCGTACTATGACTGATTCCATGATGTCAGCACGTATATGACTACTTTGAACGTGGCAATGTTGTGCCTAACTTGTGCCCTTGAAAAACAATTTATTACAACTTCTTTTGGCCAATATAATTCACGAGACAGTCTGTTACTAAAGTAAAATAAAACATGGCTGGGTCAGGGTTTTACAGAGTTCTATAGCAAGACTGGAGTATGGGAATTCCTCTTTTCCSTGCTTGTCCTTTCCACAAACGCACCAAAACATACTCATCTGAAGTAAAATCTGCAGGACATTCTGAATGTCTGACATAACACAGTTCAATAGACATTACAACCTCATTAATGTAACCTTTCTGTTAAATATGGGGATTAAGTCAATATAGCAATAGATCAGGAAGAGTGTTAAAGGTTTTAGCTCCTACAAGCACTACATAGCAGCATATTAACTACCATTTCTTTAATGTATCCTTCTCAGGCTCAGTGAAGCCGCAACAGAGTAATATCTGTTGTTATAAGTGAGCAAATGGATCAACAAAATAGATCAATTAGCCAACTGTAGGAAAACTGCATKTATTTTCTCAGACCAGAAACCTCATCGTATGTAAGGGAAATCATGAAATGTACACAGATGCTGATCTCTGATGTCATTCATACTGTGTAAGAACATCCAAGATCAGATCTGTGTCAGAAACCTTAAGACTGGCAGGGGATCAGTCCCTATTTCTGTGRAATACCAGGAGGCTATAGCATGGCAGACACAGAAACCCTACCACCACCCCCAGGGTCTCAGCTGTAGACACCTATCTACTACATACCCGAAAATTTTGTGAAAGGCTTCCCTTAATATGCCATATTGGAACTCTTCACCTAAGAAACTGATCTATAGAATTGCACAGAGCTAAAATACAGTATTTGACTGGAAAGTCTCAAAATCTGCAAGAAAACCCTCAGTTTATACTTCTCTGGAAACATTACAGAGAAGATAACTTTCACAATTACTATTAAAGGAATCCATTTTGTATATTCTAACACTATGTTCATCTTACTGAACATGGGCCACAGATGTAAAGGGAAGTAAAAATACAGCCATAGCAGGGATAGAAAAGTGTTTTTTGTTGTTTTTTTTTTCAGACTATGTGGAACTGGCAACAAAGTGTGCATCACAGTGAACAGAGACAACACAAATAGGATTAAGAAAACGTTTGCCTACCTCAGGTGCCATCCAAAAGGGTGTTCCCACTGAGGTGTTTCTACGCAGACGTGTGCTTGTGAGCTGGGCTGAAACACCTACAATAAAACAGATCCAAACTTGGTTTCAAATTCATTATATCATTTCAGTCAATTTATTTCAAGTGTCAAAAAAAAAAAAAAAAAAAAAAAAAAAGCCTGCACAGCTGCAGAATGCCTGACCAAAGTAGATGCATCATTTGTACTGAATTATTTACTTGATTAATTTCATTTTTTACTTTAATTATAGCTTGTCCCAGGCAGATCACAGCTTGCTGTTTCCTTTCAGAATTGCTTTTTGTGAATGACTCTTAGTCTGAAGCACTTTCATCCAAATTCAAAGTACTTAACTGGCAACCTAAATCAGAGACATGTCTTTCTACTCTTTTCATGAATATAAACTAGAAATGTCCTAATCACCACATGACTTAAAACTTCTGTTCCAGAAATACTGCCCGAAGTCCAGATGAAATTCACTCCTTTAACATTGCTGGCAGGAAATTTGATCACTGGGTTTGCAGAGGCCACAGTTCAACAAAACATTTGTGCACCTGCTTAAGTCTTTCCCTACCAACAAAAAGCACAAGCTTATGCTCACATTGAGGCTTGTACTTACAGAGTTAAGCACACTCTTAAAACAAAGCCTGTGCTTCAGTTCTGACTGGGGCTGGACTACTGCAGCACAACTGAAAAAAGGAAAGAAGGAAGGAACTGGAGTAAAATCAAACAAATCTGAATGAACTTCCACAACAAATCTTCTTCTGTTTTCTGGCCAAAATATAATTGAATTGTAGAGCTCAGGAGCATTCTAACTAGCTGACACAAAATAATATTAACTTCAAAAATACTTCATGTGAACACCGTTTAAAAAAAACGGCAACTCAGTGGTCTGCTGCTATGGTATTACCCGCAGACAAAGAAAAATGGGTAGAAACATGTACAATAGAATTGTATTTGCTGCCAATAAATAAGAAATTCAAAGAAATTCAGACTCAGTTATAATTTCTAAGTCAAATAATTAAACTGCCTGCTTCAAGATTCAGTACTGTGTTTTTCATTTCAGTGTGATTGCAACCCTTCAGTCATTTCCAGGTCACCACTGTGAAACAGTTAAGGGCTGGAACTTACAGCAAGCCTCTGTGCATTTAAGTCTGATTTCTCTCCAGCTAGCCTAATTTGTCGCTGCTATCTATGGACACTCCAAAACAATACAGAATACCAAAGAGCTGAGAGAGCTAAGAGACTGCAAGACAACATGAATGAATGCTGCAGACATTTCAGGTCAGCTTATACCATGACCAACGTTTATTTAAGTATATCATGCTGCTGAGAGCAGATGAAGATGAACGGGAAAATGTGTATTACATTGAAAAATCAAGTTGCAAAGTCATGCAATAAAGATAAAGAAACACCTCAATTAATAATACCTGTGTAACGTTATCTGTGACCAAACAGCCATACATACAGCCTTTAGTTATGATCTTTTTTTAAAAAAAACACAGGATTCTGCCTCATTCCATGGATACTGCTCAGTGAATGGGTAGCTATGGAGTATTTCCTTTTATTCCTGTCAATTTGAGTTCCAGTCCATTATTTACTATACTAAATACTATGCTAAAGCTAAAATTCTTATTTTGCTTTTAACATGTTTCCTTCCTTCCTTATCACACAATAAATCTCCTTAACATTCTTGTGAAATAGGAGAGGATTATTAACCCCAGAAATTAACCTAAAATTATCAAATGCATCCACCATTTTTGGATACTCTATCTGAGATACTTCAGTTTTCAGGCACTCTACATATTTCAAGTAGAGCTATAATAGTTCTCAGCTGCAGTTCAAGAACACTTAGCTCTTCTGCAAAAGAAGACAAGATGTTTCAGACCAGATACCAGGAAAATGAGGAGCACACGGTGGTGACTTCCAAAAAGTTTGATATAAGTGACCTGCCAAAATCATCTGTGGCAGAAGCAAGAACAGATTCCAGTTTGATATCACTCAGCTGAGACCTTTCTCTTCCTGAACTCCTTGCATCTTTTACTATACATCCTCCAGTTTCTTCAACAAATGGGAAAAACAGTTCTATAGACAACAATTTCATCTGTGACTCTGTCCTAATCCATTCCTAGAGTCCTCTCTCTGACTGAGGCAGTGGAGTGCAGGTAGAAATACCACCTAAATGAAAGAATGTAGCATGGTGCTTCTTCAGATGGTAGCACACAGATATCTGGGCATCTTGACGTTTCCTGACTGTTCMGCAATTAGCTTATGTCTTTTTTGGGATAGTTATTTGTTATAATTTTGTAGAGTTTTTATTGTTTTAGCTTAAAACCAGACAAAAAAAAACTAAATGTGGAACCAGAAACCTCCACCGATATTCCCCCATAGAATATCAAGAGGTTGAAATTCTCAGTTTCCTAGAATCTGCCACTTGGATTTGCTGCACACACACTTGCCCTTGAAAACAACAGCCCCAAAACTGAGCTTCAGCTGCAGATAATGCCTTTGATATTCCTGATAAGCATTTTTTTTTCTTTTTTCTCCCCAGAAAAGAGTAGTTATGAATAAATCATACTGGTAAAACTCCCCCGGATGAAAAGTGATTTTTTCCCCCTACCAGCCCAAGATTCATTGCACGTTTTGCTTGAGGCCACATCTTTCTCTCAACACTATTTTAATCGTTGCCTCTACCATTCAACACAATGAATTTCTGATCCTAGGAGGTGCTAGGAGACACCTGTTTTCTAACTTATTTTATAATCTTCAGCACATTTTTTCATTRAATTTATAATACTATGACATCGTCAGTATTAAATTTGTTTTCCACTGCATGCATTTCATGTTTTTGGATTTTTTTGTAATATTACTACTTACAGGATTTCTGGAATGCAATTTTATGCTACTCTCATTTTGTAAATGTTTTTATTTACCTTCACGTACTGTTAAGCAAACAACTGTTATTCAAACAATACCATTTTCAATGATGATTACCTGATGTATTATATGGTTTCACTAAGAAATCATACACTATTAATCTTTTTTCCCGCTACTGTTAATAAAATTATTTGTTCCACTACATAGTCATGTGAGGGACTACAGCATCTCTTTATTTCTCCAAGCACATAGACAAAAAATGTTGATCTGAATTTAATTGTATTGCCAAGTCCCTTTCTATCTATTTATCTTTTTCTCTCTTTCTCTCTCTCTCCTGTTTTACTGATGTTTCCAGAGTAGCCCTGTCCATATCTAGCAGCAATAATCACAAATTAAATGGATGTTGTTTTCTGGACTCAGGGGACCATTTCGCCTTCTGCTCAGAGGGAATAAATGTGCTCCAGGCTAGTAAAAGTCATTTGAGAGAGAAGAATGATTTCTTTTCATATGCAAAAGATGGAATATTTAAATTCAAATTAGAAGGACAACTGCCCTGAAACTGACATTCCTTGAGAAATGCAAAAGAGTTCTGTAAATAAAATGGCACCCCTGGAACTATCTTTAAATCATTAAATTACTATGCTTAAGTTTTCAAGTTAAAAGTCTATTACTGATTTTTGGTTAGATTTTTCACTCTTGCTGTATCAGGCTGTTTTTCCCTTTCTCTTCCTAAATTAATCCTGAACATCCTCCTGGAAAAGTCTCTTCACTATAGCATTCCCAGCGGAAAGTAAACAGATGCCTTTGGCTAAACTGCATATATCAGGAAAACAAATGGGAAGTAGTCATTACCAAAGTCAACGAGCTTGACTCCACCTTCTGTTGTCAGGAGAATGTTGTTTCCTTTGACATCACGATGAATGACCCGGTTATTGTGCAAATGCTGAAGGCCCTATATGCCAGCAGGAACAAAAAATAAATTTACTCCCTTATTTAAAAACAATTACCCTACTATTAGGGAATGTAATGAAGACAATCTGTACGTACTCTATAGAAACATCTGTCCACTGGATTAAACGCTTGATACAACCCCTGTTGCTATAATAGCCCATACAATATTGTCAACATTACCATACGTTATAAAAGGAAAATGTATGTATGACATGAGTAAATTGCACCCTTTGCAGTCATTAAAAGCCCAGTGAATGAACATCCTTACCAGGAGAGCACTATATAAGATGTATGAGATTATAACTTCATCCAACCGTTGACCACACTTCAGCAGGCCTTTGACAAGCTCTGTGACAGAACCTCCATYGCACAGCTGTGAAGGGGGGGAGGGTGGCACAAGGGGGAAAGAAGCAAGACAAGACCTCAGTTACTCAGCATGCTTGTTTAGGCTGTGAATGTGTACCATGCAAAGATGCACTACAATAAAAGAGTGGGAACAACTGGACTTTTACCTGCAATTATTTATGTTGTCCTCCCTGTCATAGAATGCATTTGGTTAGCAATGTTGATAACAAATCACAGTGATCTGAGTRTGGGGAGGAAAGCTGAAACTGAAGATTATAAAATGTAACTAAAAAAAAATATTTTAACAACTGTAGTGCATCTTGTTGCTAAAAGAGGATTTGTAAATATAATTTAACTTATTTGAGTATTTTCACAATAAGGAGTGCATTGTCCTTTTGAGAAACTGGTTTGTGCAAAGAAAAGGACAGAAAGACAAGACTGATGCTCTTGATAACTGGAAGGCAAAAAATTACTTTCATTTCAAACTTTCACTCCATCAATGCTCCTGCTAGCAGGCAATATAAAATAGACAGAAGCCATATCTCTATACTCAGACTTGATGGCATGTGCTGCCAACAACTGAGAAGAAACATTCTGATCCAGAAAAGCAGTTTCTTGCAAGCATTCCATTAATGGCTGCCATACCTCAAAGGAGGAGGAGGAGAAAAAGTAGAATTAAAATCATTGTATATGTTTCCACCCACATCTTTAATTCATTGTCTATGCTTTTTAGTAGCAATTCCTCTCTTTCCTTCCCATTCTTTCTCTTTTTCTTAAATATTTACAATTGTTTGACATTAAGACGATGGGAAAATTAACTGTTTTTCATCAAATTTTACGTTCTAGATCTGTTTCTGTAGCATGCTCCCTTATCAACTTTTCTGCCATACAGAAATTACATGYACTTCAACATGAGTTCATTTTACATTGTCAATATTAAGCATCAAGTTCTACAGCATAAATCAGAAGAATGGTATAAAACCAAAAGCTCTACAAATACTTTGAGTTTTACATTTCATAGATAAACTTTACCAATTGCCTATCAGTTCCAACACTGCAATTTCTGTGATATGCGGATATTTTCCCTCATTCATTACTAAATCTCCTCGCATCAAAAATTTTTACTAGACTAAAAGTYTTAGTTCATGGGAAGGTCCAGATTACATGATACACAAGATATCCTTTACGCAAATAAGTTCCYGAAGTAAAATTTTATCAATGATAGCATTGGTGATTCATACAGAAATTTGACTTTCCTTCTAAATTTTTTTGTAGGGACATTTTTAAAATTTAACTGCATGGGAGCATTCAAAYCAGTACTGAGCAAAAATACTCACAGAAAAACTTCGTCTGGACACATACTCAAGATGTGGCCTCACCAGGGCTGAGTAGAGGGGCAGGATCATCTCCCTTGACCTACTGGCAACACTCTTCCTAATGCACCCCAGGATGCCATTGGCTTTCACCACTGATGACGACCCTCTGAGCTCTGCCTTTCAGCCAGTTCTCAATCCACCTCACTGTCCACTCGTCTAACCCGCACTTCCTRAGCTCATGTAGGAGGATGTTGTGGGAGAGAGTGTCAAAAGCCTTGCTGAAGTCAAGGCACGTACACCACGTCCACTGCTCTCCCCTCATCTACCCAGCCAGTCATTCCGTCATAGAAGGCGATCAGATTGGTTAAGCAAGACTTCCCCTTGGTGAATCCATGCTGGCTACTCCTGATCACTTTTTCCTCCATATGCTTGGRGAGATGACATCCAGAATGAGGTGTTCCATCACCTTTCCAGGGATGGAGGTGAGGCTGACCAGCCTATAGCTGCCTGGGCCCTCCTCCTTGCCCTTTTTGAAGCCTGGAGTGATAYTGGCTTTCTTCCAGCCCTCAGGCACCTCTCCAGTTCTCCAGGACCTTTCAAAGATGATGGAGAGTGGCCTGGCAACAACATCCGCCAGCTCCCTCAGTACCCGTGGGTGCATGAGTCAATATAAAATCAGAAAGTAGGCATGCATTAAAAAAAGCAAAAAACTCTAAAGTTCCCCCCCCCTTTTTTTTTTTAATAATTACTGAAATTTAGTATAAGACACACATCTAAATATTTTTTAAATACTTTGGATTCCCAAAAGATTGGGTGTTTTTAGAGAAATGTTTTAATTACACCTTCTCCAGTTTGATAAAAAAAAAAAAAAAATTCAAGCTGCTTTCACATAGATCATTCTTATCAAAAGATTACATTGTTTCTGGAGGCGGAAAGTAGTAACTTGAATAGAAATAAAACACAAAGATATTTTCTGTTAAACAAGCTTCAAGTATATATGTTATTTTCAGCAATGGACACAGATCACCTATCACCAGTCCTTTGATTAATGGTCCCAATCAAGGAATCATGGAAGTCTGTGACTCTTCTGTCACTACAGAGCAGACCAACATTTCCTTGTTAAGGTATAATATTACCAAAATATTTTTACCTCGAGTACTAGCCAGAGCTGTCCTCCCACATACTGATCTGCTTTGTAAAACATCCCATAAAATTTAACAACATTAGGATGACTGGGAAGAAACTGCAAAATATTATATTCTGCTTCAATTTCTTCATCTACATCCTAAATAGAAAAAACAGATACAGAATATATAAACACAGTATGTCTGTACAAACCAAGAACAAACTCTCATGGATATTTAAACAATCAAAGATTTAAACAATCTTTGAATTGTTTAAAATCCTTTTATTTTGATGCATCTGAAAGTACTCAGTTGTTATTACAAATTTAATCCAAATCAAATCACGCCACTTTTGCTTTTTTTTACATACAGAAACGTGAACTGCATGTAAAGCAAGCAGTTCATTTTCAAAGCTACCTCTTATGCGTAATATATGTCATCAGAAAAAGTAAGTTATGCTTAATTTTGCTCAGTTCTCTAAATAAGAGATTTGCACATGTATTATTTTCTAATCTRTTTTTTAAACATGCATATATTTTAATGTGTGAGCTAAGAGTAAATATATGAATTCATTCATATGTGTTTTATTCTTCATTCTAAAGACATAAGGTGGGACTAATTTAGAAAACAATTTCAGAAAACTTTAAAGGGAACATCAGTAAAAATAAAAACATCCTTAAGAGGACATCTTGTAAGCCTGTCAAGAAAAACACACACCAGAAACCATTAAATAGAGGCACATAAAAATCCATAAAACTAGCAAACATTACTGAATATTTGTCAGTGACACACTTGTGTGTCAATTACAGAATATTGACTGATATCATCAACATACAGGCCAAAATGCAGCAAAGTACTTAAGCCCTGAATCTTTCCTCATTTCTGTACGGACTGACTGTCAGAAAATTTAAGCACCTACAAAAAACACGAATATGTATAATACTTTGCTAAAAGGGTTATCTTACTGTTTAGTACCTTCTTTTAATTTATACAAGAGAAGAACAAGATGAATTTCTGTAGTAGTAGATGACAAAAAAGCAACTTTTAATATTTTAGCCCAACTACTGTGATCAAACTCCAGCTTGATCCACCTGTACAGCTATCAATTAAATCTTCCACTGAAAATGAGAGTCTTGATTCTCAGGGAAGTTAAACCCCACTAAAACTAGAGCTGTCACACAACTACCTCAGAGAATTTGGGCTGGTACTCTTCTTCTATATTTACTCTAACTATTGCTCAGCAGTACTGTACACTTTTAAAAGGTTGCTATACAATATTCTAAATTTGATGGTACTTCTGTGATAGGAAAAGTCATTCTTTCATGGAGTACATACATTAAAACAAGAACATTTAAAATTAACAGCATCTAGCATTTTCTGCTATTGTAGGCCCTTAGAACGATGCCTCRGTGTCCTCCAATCACATGCATGCCTCAAGTACAGATATCTAGTATTTTTATCAGAAAAATTATATAGAGCTACAAATGAAAAYAGGCAAATCTTCAGATAACATACAGGACATTGAAACCTTTCCAGTGCCAAAMCCAATACTAGAAACAGTACCAAATCTTGTTTGCTTTCACCAATGTATTCTATAAAGTTGTTCCATCAATTGTTTAATCTGCATTTCAAATCTGTTTGAGAACTCTTAAATTAACAATGAAGTTAAATATTTTTACTTACACTGACAGGATCCAGAATCTTGACTGCTGCCAGACTGCCATCTTTCTTATGGGCAACCTTATAGACTTTACCATAAGTGCCTTTTCCAATAGTCTCTATAATCTCCCAGGTATCTGAGGGATCTTCTAATGATTCTAGTCCAATCATATTGGAATTATATTGAAATAATCCATATAATGGCTTCCTGGAAAACAAAGCAAAAACACATGATGTGGGAAGGACTAAGCAACTCTCTACCAAAGAGGGAGTTTCACAACAACAACAAAATAAAGGTATTGTACCAACTTGAGAAGAGACACAGACAGAATGACAAATGGAAAATGGACAGAAAGATAAGATCACCAAGTAAAGAAGGAGAAAGAAATCATTGGGGATGGTTTATTTTATTAATTTGCTCTGCTGCATGTACTAACTATTCACTTCAAATACTGCCCCCATACACTGCACCATTCTGAATCCACTTCAACAAGCTGTGACAAAATCTTGTCCTTTCCTCTAAAGCACACTCTTTTAATGGGTATATTTATTGCACACAGCTCACAAAATCAGACTCTAGTTCTTGTTCATTAAAAAGATGCATACAACGCATCTAAGATATTTTGTCTAACGTCCTGCAGATGATTGCCAGGCTAGGTATTCAGGAGACATAACGCCTCATCCTATGTGACATACCCACAACAGGGCTAAGTACAACTAATTTATTTAAAGTTAAGACTGGCTGGCTGGTATAATATGCAGAATGACTTGATAATAGACAGTAGATGTCCCTGAGGTAGGATACATCACTGGAGATGTTGCTCAATAAGTYCAGTAGTCTCTGTCTCCGTATTTCACTTGAAGTCAGGGTGTTACAGTCAGCTGAGTGCACCTCCACCTTCAGGAGGTCTCCCAACCAAATAAGTAGTTTCCTCACACATCCCAGAGTGATGTATTACAGCTTGCAAAGAGGGGTCCTTGCCATCCTTGGAATTATACAGATAGCAAGTTCTGGTGATTATGAACATGACAACACTTTTTTTTAGGATTTCGTATTTCTATGGAATCATAAAACCTACACCTACAAGTAGTTAGAACTTAATTCTTGTCTCTAAACCGGAAATAGAGAAAGGGAAAACAAAGTAAAAGAAGAGATTAATTTAATCTTCTTAAATAACTCCCCATTAGGAAAGCTTACTTGTTTACAGTTTCTCTAAGAAAGGGCACTGTTTGGCCAGTTGGCCATATGTAGGTCTTCAGCTGTTTTTACACTCAACTAAAAAACATGAATTCTGAGATCAATGAACAAACCAATGAAAAAGTGATCTTTCAAAAGTAACTGAAGAGAACACCACAACTGACTACAGAAGCTGTTTGTTTTTGGAGGTGAGTCAACTCTTCCCTCATTCCAAACAACCTCAAACACAAACTCGAGTTTTAAGGCTTGAGCCATTTCCTTCTAAGCATGCCTGACATCTGCATTCCTGCTTGGAATAATAATTATATTAATTTTTAAAAGCTAATGTCCTATTTACCTCTACACCATTTCCAGTATCAGTGACAACTACCTGGTATGAGAACTGGAGCTGAAAAGAAATGTGCGCCTAACTGAGGAAACAGAACAAGTAATAGGGAGTGAAGAAGCAGTTCTTAAATTTACCTAAAGAAACATTTTCTGTTCATGATAGAGAAGAAAATAACTTGTAAATTCATACTGAGTGAAGATCCCTATAGCAATATTAAGAATGAAATTATATTTATAAACTTATTTGTATGTTATGTTCTTTTCCAGAAGAGAATTTCTTTTTTTAATCATTTAGATTGTACGGAAAAATGTTTGCATGTTGTTAAAATAATTTACCATGTAGAGGTTACAAAAGATGGCTTGTTCCCAAAGTCAGGTTAAAGAAGCATAATCTTTCTAAAACAATGGTAAGCACATAGGGTACATTTTAAAAAAACTCTTCCTTCCTTGGCAAAAACTGTATTTGCACCAAAGATGGAGGCAAATAATATATGAAATTGCTTGGTCTCTTGCTTTACTGAAAAAAGCAAAGAAAAGAAGGGAATGGAAGGAGGAAGGAGACAAAGCTAGAGTCAATTCCATTTATTGTGGGTCAGTAATTTAACAGGACAGTTTCTCACTGTTTGTAATACTTGTACTGTCCAGTACAGCATGCTGGGAATAAAGAACAGAATTCTGAACACATGCAGTCAGCACCTAGATAGAGAAGCAGCTCAGGTGAAAACATTTCTCTGAAATCAGTGAACAGAGTGTACCACAAGCTATGCAAGACAGCAGCCACAGAGATGTAGCTCCTGAAAAGTCAACGTTAAGAACACAGTTTGCTTTTCTTTTTCCTGGGTATGAGTACAAACATTAGGAGGAACAGTTGCATCTGAGGTTAAAAAAGTAGACAAAAATCAAACCTATTTTGAACATAGTGTGATGTGTGATTTTAAAGCTTTAGAAGAAATGGTACAGAAGTTCATGTGCAAAAATAAACAGAAAAAAACACTCCAGACTGCAAATTTTCAATGCAATCTTACCAAAAAGGGTTGATATTTCACGGTCACTATAACAACTAGCCTACCATGCACAATGTCCAGAAAATGATGCACTGCACTCTTTGCACCAACATAACATTTACTATGATGGCTCCTCCTGGAGCAGCCATTTTGGATAAATGTGTTCTTCCTTAGAAACAAAAAAGCCAGTGCCACTTCCTGCTTCTGCTCTGATTAATAAACAATTATAAAATGGTATCTCCAAATTCTCTAAATACATTTCAAGTTCATGTACCAGGAGATAACATTGAAAAAAAAATCTAAAGCAAAATTATTACAGATTAAGTCCTGATGGAGGACAGTGAACACAGACTTTAATAAAAGATCACTTCTATGCACTGTGATAACAAGCTAGCATTTAGAGGTGGCATGTCTACGCATGACACGGAATCAGAATTTCCCAAATACACATCATAGATCTCCTCTGCTTAAACCAAAGTAACTTCTTCTTCAATTAAAACAATACATTCATCCGCCATCAGTATAAAGTGCCCATTGCACACAATATAGTACCTATTACAACACTGCTATCAAAGATGTGAATGTTTTACAGTCCAAAAAGCAAAGGAGGAATATCAGAAATTATCAATATTGTAATTGTATTGTATCTGGATTCTTTTTTAAAAACGAAATGTACAACTTCAATTTCTCCTTTAATGATTAAGTTGAATTTGTGCTTATCTTTTTCTATTTCCCGAAAAAAAAGTGCCCTGAACTAGAGACTGCCATTTATTATATACATTTACACTGTGAAAAGTTACATATAAATGCAAATATATTTATAACAACCCCATTCCCAGAATACTCTAACACTAAAATGCTGAAGTTGGAATATTTCTTTAGGGAGAACTTTCTCCTTTCACTCCTCCCCCATGTCATGGCTCATGTCTTCTGGGCTTTAAAATGATACATAAAGTGCAGCTTCTAGCTGTGAAAAACTTTGCAGAATTCCAACTGCCCTCCCAGAGGAATCCTCAACCCATTAGAGACCTATTGATTACAAGAATTTCATGAGTTCTGCCACCAGCTGGTGAAAACTTCTCAGTGGTTAAGTCTGTTCCAAACAGGCAAGTAAAATAGCCCACACCAGATGCTGAAAAATTACACTTTGGCAATTAACTCTACTGGATGGGGAACATCTTACACAAAGCTATTTGCGACCGCATGCACTTAGGCTATTTGAGAAATGACTAGATGCTGTCGACAAGCCCATAGCACTGTACTGAATCCTATTTTGCATACTATAGAAGAGGCAAAATGCAAAGCAAAAGTAAGGACAACTTGATGCGGTCTGGCCAAGCTGCTGCCAGGCTAAAGGGGGCAAATTTACAATTTTTTTAAAGGATAGATAATATTCTAATCTTGAAGTAAACCCTGTAAAAATTGGCCAACCAAATCACAAAGGGTAAGACAAAAAACTACTAACACGCTTCAGCCATTGACACAGTTCTGTTTATTCAAAGACATCAAAAAAGACATTCTCCATCAAGAAAGTAAATTTCATGGGTTTCTTGGTAATACCATCTGGATTTTCCTATTTTGAGACCCTTTAACAGTCAGAACAAATTAAGTCAGAACAGGCACAACAGACTAAAATTTCAGATGATACTCCAGCATATATGCAAATAACTTTCACTTGTATTTAAAGAAAATATTTCTCCATAAGATTGATGTGAGAATCATTAATTGTGTATTATCATCCCTTAACAGCATCCATAAGCCAAAAGGACTACAAGGATTGTCTGATAAAAAAGATAATATAAAATAAAAATGGGTTATGGACACTCCACAAGTCATTATTCCCTTGGCAACAATCTTCCAAATTATACTCAATAGCTATAAACAGCTTTCTGGAATATTATGTGGTGTTATGAAAGATCTACTGTGATCCTTCTCTGCTGTAGCACTCTGATTCACACACACTACACTGGAAAATTTAAAGAAGCTAAACAGAATAACAGTATGTAGATTTTATATTGTCGTTACTATTTCTGGAATAAAGTCAAGATCTTTTTCTGTCATGTTTATTATTTCACAGCTAGCTATCTCAGAAATGACAGGGACAAGACAGACTCGTAAGAAAGAAAACTTGTGCCAGATACAGCTTTAGAATTACTCTTCCATTTTCAGTACTGCCCTACTGAACTTTTTTTTTTTTTACCATAATGACTTGCCTGTTGTCTTCCGACAGGCATTCTTTCTCTAGTTCACTGAAAAATGAGGTATCCGTTCAGGTTTTGAAATTAGTAAGAGCCTCATTCCAGCCTGCTGCTTTATATCAACCACAGTATACAGAACTAGACATTTTTGAATTCTAATTRTATCTGGTAGAGACATAATAGCAATTCCATTCAACAGCAGTGAAACAGAATTGAGCATCCTGTTTCCGTATTAACAATTCTTGCAAGTGCTAATTTCTGCAGTGCTCTATTTGCTTGTCTTACCATCTTTTGTCTCTCCTGTGAAACAGCTGGCTCATACTTTTCTGGTATCCACCTAAACTGTAGAAGAACCAGAATATCATATTCAACATGAGGGTATTCTATATTTTTAGGGAGCTCAATATTGTTTCCATACTAAATGAATGACCTATAGGGAGAGGACTTCAGAAGGCAAAGCTGACATTATCAGCCATGACCAGCTTTACTCTGTTGGTTTCTGATGGTCTCAACCAGCCAGCTACCTCAGAAGCAATTGTTAGAGGAATTAATGAACCACTGAAAGGCACAAGAAAATCAATAGTCCAAAGAGCTTCCTCCACTACTCTGACTCCTCCTACTGCTTCTCACTGGCTAGGTTTAAACAAAGAGAATGTCAATATCTTGAAGCAAAAAATACAAAAGAATATATCAGCTCACCAACCTGTAACTGCTCTCATTTGGTCTCAGAAAGAGAGACTGCAAAAGTGATGTATACAGTTCTCTGTGGAATGAAGGTCAGACAGTGAAGGAGATGAAGGAGAGGGACAAAAGCATGCTCAAAAGCTGTTATTGATGCTATACAACTGGTGAATAAAAAAAGTCACACTTTTAACAGATCAWACTGTTTCATTAGGCCAATATAAGGGAAAAAACAGAACAATCAGCAAAACAACTGCTATTATTTATGAATGAAAGGTAGATCCCTGAAAACATTCCTGCTAAATTCATTTCACAGAAAAAACATCTCCTGAATACAGAAACCATTAAACAGACTTTGGAATTGTCCAATATGGGGAAGGAGGGAAGAAAAGAAATTGGAAAACATGTCCTCCTTTCCCATAATCCACYGTAAACTTTTTAACCTTCTTACAAATTGTGTTCACATACATTTTCTCTCTCTACACACAGTCCTCTAAGTTCAGGAATATCTGTGTCATGTCCTCTTGCTCTGCATCATTTTTATGTATGGACTAGGTAACCTAACCATTTAGGCTTATAAAATCAGCCACAAGGCCAGGTTAGAGCGTGACAACCAGTGGCAACAGATTGTTTCCAAACTCTAGTTCAGAAGAAGGTGTCGTGAATGTTTGCTTTCTTCCCTGGTCTTTGCTGAGCTTGTTTCTATGCTTCCAAGTCATCGCAGCATGAAACGTTAACCTCATTCTTGGGATTAACAATAAACTGTTAACAAAACAGCAAGTGACATCACGGCAAAGAAATCCAAACGTCCCCTACTTCATACAGTTATGCTGGTCCAGAAATAAAGAAAAAAAACAATCTGGTTAATTGGTAACTATGTTATCTCCTTCCATTTCAGGGTCCTTGTAACACAATATACTCCCAAATCTTCCAAGATGGATATTTTTGCCATTAAAAAAAAGTCTGAATCCATGATGCAAACATAGATGTGTGTAAATGGGCATTTACTATCCAACTTGCAAAGATGTGTGGCAGTCCACTACATGAATAGAATAAAACTGACATTTCAGTAAAATCTGCAATAGCATAGTAACAGCTGTTCCCATTGTGCCTTGTTCCATGACAAACAAAGACTAAATACAAATTTTAAAATTCTACCTGCTGAAATGCAAGTCATTCCCTAAATAATACAGAAAAATATTCCACCCTRCAATATGATTCTGAAAATGTTAAACTAACAAAAATAGTTTTCAGGTCTGCACATTAGTATCCGAGTATCTGGTTTTACTATCTGTAAAACATTATTTTATAAAGCACTGTCTGTTAATGTTTTCTTAGGTTTTCCAAGCGAAGCTCTAGTGATCTTTTTTCTTCCTCTCTTCGTAGTATAGCTATACTTAAGATTCTCTATTTCAGTCCCTTTTCCTACAGACAAGAAGTTCTAGACTAAACTCATTTTGGTTTAAGGATGTTCCTTACATCACTTCTTTCTGACATTTTGAACAATTCCTTTCCCTGCAGACTTCATCTACAAATAAAGAAGAAATTTTACAACATGATTACGGCGGCTCTTAAATTTTTCAGCATTTTAGTCAGATGGTAGAAGTTTCACATCCCCACTCCTAAATTAGTTCTGAAACACAAGCACTTTTAAAAATATAATATTAAGCCAAATTATTGGAGCCAATACATGAGTCAAAACCAGAAAACTCTCCGTGAAGTGCATGGTAAGAAAGATATATGTGCCTTGCCCAGACAATCCAGCAGCATATTTTCATTACATTCATTGCATCATAATCTGTTGCATTATCAACTTTAATAAGTAATTCTTATTGTATGATATTTATGAATAAAACATTAATATTTGTCCAATAATGATTGCGCTCATTACTGTATTGTTCATTCCCCTGACCAGCTTCTCCAGAAATCTTATCATTTTCCTACTGKGAGTATATTTTCAGTCTTTTCTGGAACCCTGTCTCCCCTCAGGAGACACTGTTGACTGTSAGAGGGACACAAAGAACTTATTTTATTTCAGAACTATTATCTTACCTTGCTACTCTCAACCACCACAATGCTCTTGAAATAATTTTCATCTTTCATGCACTCCATGTTACACTACTGTCATCTCAAGTATTCTTCAACACAGTAAGCGCCCTAGAAAATCAAGTTTCTGTTGCTTCCCAGGAATTCTCTCCAAGGTTGCTTCTCTCTTACCCATGGCCTCATGTGATCGGCTGTCTGTAACAGTCATACCAGTTTGCTCCACCTCAGGCCTTCTCCTGCTGAATGGGACTGGCAAACAATGTAGTATGAGCCCTAAAGAGAGCTGCTTCGCACGCGCAGTGAGGCCTTGTAATTTACGTTTAAGTAAATGTTTCTTCTTCTCAATCTATGCATAATCAAGCATAGAGCAGGCAATCACTAGGATTTTGTAGAATAGTGAGGTCTCAAAGATCAGGGTGAACTCAAGCCAAGTCCATTTTTTAAATAAAAATGATCATTAGCACTTCAGAAAATTTCTCAGGGCTTTGATTCTTCTATCTAATCTTCACTGATGTCAACAGTACCGTATTACGAATCAAATTCCTTTCTGTTAAAATCATTCAGTTCCACTCATTTTCATAGGATTACATAGATCTAACCTGCTATATTCTAGTCTTATTACAACTGAACTTCTCCAGTTGAATACGCACAAAAGCTGAGATGTAGCTGGAATGAAAAGATAATTCAGAAAGCTAAGAAAGTTACTAAACAACTTTTTCATGAACAAAGAAACTAGTGAATTCTATAAATCTACTAGTGAATTCTATAAATCTATGTCTTTTTAATTTTCCACCATCATAACAATTATCATTCTTTCCTTTGATATGTGCCCAAAGACAACATCTGCTGTAGCTAAGCTGGAACTGTTAGCATAAGGATGGGACCAACCAAGAAGAACACTTAAGGGATAAAATTCAGGACATGCCTACCTTAGAGGGCACATTGCTTGTGTTATTTCTCTAGTCAGATGCAGATTTTCACCAAAATTTTAGGAAATTTATCAAATTTGGATACAATCTTCTACGAGAAAGGACTTTCTCACAAAACTTCAAAGACTGTCTCACAAAGATTCAACATAAATATCATAAGATTGGTCCTGAGAGTAGAAATYTGAAAACAAATAGTTTAGCCAAGGCATAAGATTGCATAATTCCCAGAGATGYCTAATAGAAGCAAACCTGCACTTCTCTCAGACACGCAAAAAACAGATTTTTCTTTCGTTTTCACAAAATCAGCAAAACGAATTATTAATGAAAAATAACATTGCCAAGGTTTCTGGGAAGGACTGTATATTTAGGAAAACATATAAGATAAGCTGAGTCCAAAACAAAGCTGCGTTCAGTTTGCAAAAAGATCACTCCCTGAGCATAGTACACCAGGTATGTTTGCAGAGCTATCTTATCTTGTGAGGTAAGCAGTACCTTGCCCCAAACATGGAAATCAGTAGGAACTTCTGTTGATCAGTACCACCGAAAATAAAGCCCCTGACCATTCATGACGGACTACAATACATTTTGTTTCAGTGTTAAATTAATCAGTTCCATTTCTGCAACTCTAATCACCAAATGTTGTCTTGATCAGTTACCATAATACAATTAATATTACATTAGAAACATATGAACAACAGATAGACCTACAAAATATTAAGCAGAAAAGATTATGCAAGATCAGATATAAACACTAGTTACCTGAAAGCCAGTTACAATCAACAACTCAAACAGGAAGTTCTGATCAATGGCATTTCTATTATAAAATTATTATTTATATTACCCATCTAACTAGAATTCCAGTTAGCAAAACACATTAAAACAAACGACTAACAGCTAACCCACATAAACTTCACCTCAAGGTGGGAATGTAGTGCTAAAACGAAGTTTATAATCCCATGAGCACGTTCAGTTTTAAACTGCAGGTGGCAAATCAGGTGACTACAAGCTACAGTCCCCATGTGTGAAAATCAATACCTGAGAAGGTTTTCTCCACCTCCTCTGACAGCAATTTAACAGGGYGAACAAAATGCATGCGTTAGTGGTAAAATGGAGGGATGAAGGGCTATGAACAGAAAAACGACCCTTAAATCACAACCAGCCTCTTCACTGCAGTCTAATCACAAAAGCTTGAGCTGCTTTGTGTATAGCTGTGGAAAAAGAAATCTAAGACAAATTTAAGAGAAAGCTGGAAAGAAAGAAACCATAAACTTACATTAGTGACCTATTTTCTGAAACCTCCTTACTTTATATTGAATTTTTCCCCTGCTAAGGATATTAGAATTCTTCAGAACTAGGATATTTTCCTCACAGGGAGTGCATGCGTCTGTCAGTGCTGCACAGAACAGTGTCCCCTGCGTACTGGTTCCCGTGTCCTGTACTAGACAACGCAAGTGCATGCTAGCTTAAGATGCCTGTCATGGAGGGTACAGAGAAACTGGTTCAATCCTAGCAGCTTCACTTCGTTAATACTAAAGATCATTGTGACATTAATTGATTTGAGCCTGATCTATTTATCAAGTCTTTCACATGTGGGAGCTGAAGAATTAAAGCCATTCAGTCATTCACAAAATGTGAATAACAATGCTTAACTTTCCAAAGGRATCTTCCTATTTTTTCAAAATACACCTTAATTGTATAATGTAATCAATCATTATTCATCACAAGAGTACTCGAGTATTACTTTTACAGCAGTTTTAGTCTAACGAGGATTTTTAATAAAAACAGACACTATCCTTTACGCATAAGAAAAATAATAACAAACTGTTTTAAGCATGATACAAAGAACACCTCTTAGTACTGACAATGACTCCTGCTTAAGATGAAGTATTTTCATCAGTAAGCTAGTTGTTATGCATTACCAGCATGTGTGCAGTAGCCTAGTGTGACACCAATTTGCATAATTTCTCTTCTCTAACAGGCTTCAAAAACAATAATAGGCATATGAGATAGAATCTATTAATTTTAAACTTCCTTCAGCAGTTATCTTTATGAAGCAGTTATCAAAAGAACCTTTAAAGAATTAAATTTAATAAATTATAAATGTATTATTCGGGTTATCCCATCTGGGCCTATAACTAAGTCAAATTCAGTAACAGAGACCAAGGCAAGTCCACAAGCAATTTGCTCCARGTCTTTCCAAAAAAAGAGACAGATAAAAAGTGGCACGACAACGCTGATGTCCACTGCTGCTCACAGTGGTTATTAAACTAGATTTTGGGGTAAAAAGGATTTTACGGTAAAAGTAAACAAGTGGGGARAAATAATGATATGCATAGGCTCTGCTCAGTGCTGTTATACCTGTATAAACTATTTAACAGTGCTTTAACCTGCAGAAAGGGACACAAAAACCTTTAGTTTTTGCTGATCTGAACCCAACCAAGACATTACTATACACTAATATTTTAGGCAAGTAGAAAGATTAATGTGTTAGCAAACTCTGACGGGAAGCTAGCTTCAGAAAAAAGTGAAAATAGCTTTCCATGGTATAATATAACAAYTGATGGATCTTTTCTTATCTTCATGACTTACGCATTTGTATATCCTCACTTGCATAGCAAACAACATGGCTGCAGCACTGTGTTTCTCTCAGATACTCATACAGTAAAAAGTCTGGCTTTGTGATTTCAAAGGGGAATTTAGACCTAGATGCACATTGTTATGAGTTCTGATATAATAAAAAAAAAATCCACTTTCTCTTTACAGTACATGGGAAGACAYCCGCACACCTACACAATATACATATGGGCCTAATCTCCACTAATACAAAAACACATTACCAAAGTCCTCAGCAATCCCACTGATGGAAAAACTACAAGCAACTCAGGAAAAACAAGATACAAAGCCATTACGGACATGAGCAAAAACTCAGACCTTGCTCTTGCCAGGCATTCCACACTGAGAAACACCAACCAATTTCAGTTCCTCCTAATTCAAGAGATTTGAGGGAGATTAACACCTGGAAAGCTGTGATCTTGAAGAGACAACCTAGTAACAACAACAACAAATCCTCCATGAACCTCCACACTAGAACTTAACACAGAACAAAGGAACAAACTGCCCTCTTTTCTCAGATTAACTCTTGGGCTGCTGCAGATGCTCCTGAAGAAAGTTAGGAGGATGGCYGAATTTGATTTATAAAGTAAAAACAAGACAGGTAGCAACAGTAGCCTATAGACTGGTTACAATAACTACGACCTAGAATAAGGTCTTGAGAATAAGAGCCTATAGTTCATTATAAGCCATTCARATTTTCTCTTACATACTCTTTGGTTTATCAAATAGCTCTGCGTTCAATACTGTAGGCTTCTGGAACGTGAAACACAAAAACATTTTGGGGTATCATTCAACAAACGAGAGACAGAGAATGGGTAATATTCTCCACTGCTGCTTGTGGTGACATMGAACTGAAAAATCAGTTACAGCTTTCACTGTAAAATTAAATAAATTAGACTGAATATACAATATACAGCAGGCTCTACAGCACTATGCTTGCATCAAGTCTTTAACAATGCTTCAATTTACAGACATTAAGTACTATCACATGCCATATAGCAATGGGTAGTACTTCCTCAGCAAGGATGCTCACTGCACGTAACCTCAGTTCTTATCTCTGTTCAAGCAAGTACCTACTAAAAGATTAAAACTTGAAGAGTAAAATCATGATGAGCAAAACAGCAACTGACACTATCCATTCAAGAAAGGATAATAAAGATGTCTTCACATGATAGAGTGATGTGGTATAAGGATTTTGGTGCCTTACTTTGGAGTTAACATTTCAAGTACAATCYTGGGAGTCAGGAGAAGTCAGAGATGCTATTGACTGTAACTCATTTCCYGTAGCACAGAGATCTTAATTTCTACATGCTGCAGGTTTTCCATGTACAWATTGGACAAATGAGTACCTGCCTGATCAGATGCGTACTGAAAGGTGCTTCCTATGTAGGCATCTCGAGCTACATCTCTCTGAACATCACATCATAACTTCTGCTGAAATAGCCCTCATGTCCTATTGGGCTGCCAGCAGGTCACAGCACAAAGAGGTAACCCTGTGGACCACTGTGTTTATAAGTGTCCCTTGAGGCTCAGAGTCTGTGCATATAGGCCTCTTTGCTCATGTCATGCAAAAGTGACTTTCTGGACTAATTCATTTAGTAGAGCAGTGCGAAGCAGTTCTTTCCCTGCTGCCCTCTCTCAGAGCTCCAGGATAAGGCTATTTTGGCATACACCTCATTTTAAAGATATGTGCTAGGTGAAACAATATACACACACTTAATGGGGTTCTGAAAATCCTTTAGCAATTAAAAAAAATGTAAGTAAATAGTCAAAACAATAAGCATCTTGTTGTAAGACTTCCGTACCCCAGTTTCCTCCCATCTCTTTAGCTCTTTCAGCTTAAACCAATATATTTAGGAGTCCTCAGTCTTTTCTTTCAAGCTTGTGCTATTTACTCTGAAACACAGTTGCTCCTCTTTTGTTAGTCCCTCCTTCTGACCTTTGCAGCAGGCACCCTTTTTGTGGGATGGAAGGCTAACAACAATCCTGGACTCCTTAATCTTCCAGTCTTCCCTGTTACAGGGTGGTTCTACAACGCTRCTGTGACCAAAGCTTCCCACCGACGTCTAGTCTCACATTTTAAGTTTAAAGATCGATAACTGATTTGTCATGTGGTATAGCAAAGCTTTTATCTAATGCTGCTCACTGAAAGACACCATCATCAAAATTTAATTTTTCTTTTTTTGTTAGTCTTATGTCAAGTGCAAAATAACCTACAGAAAAAAAAGGACAAATCAAATATACCCTAATGAAAACATTTCTAGTCTTGATAGACTTAGAGACTATCAAACAGAAATCATGTATTGTATATATATATATATTCCCTAAATTGTTACATCAATATACTTGTGCTATATGCAYGTTTCTGTAAACAAACTTTCTCATACCACTACTATTTACAAAATGGAAGGTTTGTTACCTAGCTTAGAACAGTAATGGCTGCACTGAGAAGACAGTCACTTCAGRGTGCTTCAGCAAAAACAATGTATTGTGTTGCTTTTTGGAAATTGCCATATCTGATTTATGTCCTGGTCGTATCAATTGCATAAAGGTAATTTTCTAATAATGAATTATTTATTTCTTGTTGTAATCAGACATCTGAGATAGTCATAAATATTTATACGTCCAGTTAATTCACTAATGAAAACTGAACTAATTCTAAAAATGGGATGTTATCTCAGAGGTACACGGACCTAACATTCTGGTCAACCTTTAAATTAGTGAAGCCAGCTACCATACGGGAAGCAACTAACAAGCGCTGTAAGAAATCTAATCTTGAGAATAGGGCTTAGGAATGGATTCAGGTATCAGCATGGAAGAATTTTGTGATTATCCTAGAAACGTATCACGCTACCCCTAATTTCCCAATCTGTAAAATTATATAGATAACAATCTCTACCCTTGCACTCCTTTGCAATCTTTGGGCTCCTCAGCAGCTTTTCAGAGAGACTTTCCCTTCAGTACTGGAAGCTCCTCTTCCTCTTAGATACTGAATTATCATCCCTTACATTGGCCTGTGCAATGTCATTGCCCYTTCTAACCTCTAAGAAACATTTTGGGGTGTCGACTGCTGGAGACTAGTTGAGTATCACATAGGAATTGCATAAGCCTATGGACACAAATTCCTCAAATCTAGCCAGCCATATCATCCCTCAATAAAGCTAGGTCAAAGTGAATTGCTAATCAAAGGATTAAATGAYGCAGTCTATCAAGGTTTATAAAGTTACAACAGAACAGACATTAAAATAAACAAGACTACATCTACCTAGAACTTAGATTAACTTTAAAGTTCCTTCTTATCTAATAAACCCACAGCTCTTTTTCAACCTACATCTCCCCACAGAAGGAATCTTACTTYAGCAACCACTTTTGCTCTACAATCCAGTCATATCACCAGCACATCTCCTCTTTGTCCTCTCCCGTAAASCAACACCCACTACTTATTGATCCAAAAATACAGTAATCTGTTCCTTCCATGAAACTATTGTTTACCACCTTCTGGAAAGGCTGATGGCCTTAGGCTTGACATGAGTAGTCTCACCTGCCTTTAGCACACTTTAATGATTATTCACACATTTGGCTAAACCCTTCACAAGGTGTTAGTTCATTCTGAAGCATGACATCAGCTGGAAAATGGTCAAACCTTAGAGACAAAGCCTCTCTATACATTAACATTTATATTTCTCTATAAATTATCTTGTAAATTTTAAAACAATGATACTTCATGTAAACACATAAATGGGATCAAGGTGCTTGTCTCATTTAACTGAGCCTTTTAATGGAAGCTGTATATGATAGTAACAAATGTTACTGGAGTTACAGTTACTGATTTAGCATACAGTATTATTTTTTCAGAGTGCTACAACAAAGCAATTTCAAGGTAAGACTACAGATCCCTTATCAAGCTCAGGCCAAAACACAGGGAAAACACTGTTCTCCTGAGTCTGAAAGCAGAGGATCAACTACGAACACTAGGAAATAATGTTACAAAATATGAACACTGCTTTTCTCTCAAAACATGAAAAATTCTCACTGCTGAGAAAGGTCAGCTGGAAAAAAAAGTCTGTATAGGGACTTGCTCTTTTAAAACAACAAATTTGTATGTCCTAACTACAGAAAAAAAAAAGATTTTTCTGACAGAGACAGGCTACAAAAAGCCATGTTCTGTTGAATTTGTTTTCTGAACAATGACTTTGTCTTTCAATGACCTCAAATCTAAAGGAATTTCAGAAGTGATTCACTGGCTTCCTGGGTTCCAGGAACAAAAAGAGGAAGAAAAATAACAGCAGTGTAAACATGAGGAGCTATAAACCACAGTTCACTCTGTATCTTCTATTACTGCATGCCAGTAAAAAAAACATGAACGCAAGAAGGAAAGTTTATACTATACAGAGATCAATAGCCTAAGAACGCAGACCTCTGGCTTGAACAAAAAAAAAAAAAAAAAAGAAAAAAGAAAGAAAAAGTCAAATGACAGCAGTCTGACACAGCTGATGTATTTACAGTTTTCTGCTAATTCAGATGCAGAAAGAAAGGACAGTGCGATATTCTAAAAACAGAAGGAATGTTGTAYTGCATGTAAAAATGAAACCTATTAGAGTTTTATTTTTCTCTGTGTGTACCAAAAAGATAGTGAAAAATTGTGGTTATCAAAAAGCAAGCAGCCAAACATGCAAGTTTAGGAGTTAAGTAAGTCCCTGATAAAAGATCTTATCATGATCATTCAGAAAGAATCTACTGCAAAATCCAGAATTAATCCTTGACAAGGCAATTAATAGTTTGTAAGCAACTGAAGATATCCAATCCAGAACGAATCTCATCTTGAATGGACTGCACTCCAACACAATAAAGAAGTTCGGGAATCCAAAATATTACCAAAAGAGAGAGAGAGAGAAAGAGAGAGAGAGAGAGAGAGAGAGAGACAGACCTTCAGCAGACAAGCATGTAAGCTCAGACACAAGCAAGAGCAAGATCAGCATGTAAAACTGCATATCCACTGTAAGAACCAGCATAGTTTAATGCCCAACATATGAGAAAAGATGCAAGAAGTGCAGTAGATTACATCATTTCACAAGCTAGCAATGTCAAGGCCCTAAGGGCCTTCCCCCTCTTCCACAGGTTTGGCTCTGTGGACTCAAGGCCAACTTAGATAATGCAGCTGTCACAGACTCACAGAACAGTTGAGGTTGGAAGCAATCTTTAAAAGTCATCTAGTCCAGCCCTCCTGCTCAAGCAGGGTCACATAGACCAGGCTGCCCAGGAGCCTGTCCAAATGGCTTCTGAGTATCTCCCAAGATGGAGACTCCTTTTTACTTTCTCCTTTCAGATACTTAAATACATTAGTAAGATCCCCCCTCAGTCTTCTCCAGRCTGAACAGTCCCAGCTCTGAGTCTCTCCTCATGAGAGATGCCCCAGTCCCTTAATTATCATCATGGCCCTTCACTGGATTCATTCCATGTCTTTCTTGTASTGAGGAGTGACCAGCACAGGACACAACACTCCAGGTACAGCCTCCCCAGAGGTGAGGGATTACCTCCATCGACCTCCTGGGTATGCTCTTCCTAATGTAAGCCCAGGATACCACTGGCCTTCCTGGCCACAGGGCACATTGCTGGCCTGTGGCCAACTTGTTGTCCACCAGAACAACATACAGTAACACTGCCAGTCCCAGCAATCTGAAAAGCATGAACGTAAACACATGAAATGAGATAAATAGCTTAAAAATTATGAATTTTTATTTTTAGTTCTTTCTTAAGAAAATCTTTCCTCTGATAATTTTCACTATCTGAGCAAAATGTGCAGGGAAGAAAATCATCCCGGAATGCAATGAAAACACAGGCATACAAAAACACTGTTTCTGAGTTCAGGCAACTTGCTCCCCAACTCCCTTCAACAGCACAAAGAGCAGGTGCATATGTAGGGGGAAAAAACCAACAATAATATTATAGTGTCTTTCTATAAAAGACACTGAGCACRGAGACAGGCACCAACTGGACAATGAAAGGAAAGGTTAAAGCCTCAGGCATGGTATGTTACTGTAAGAGCTTGCTATTGGCGGGGGGGGGAACATGGAAATAAATCTGATTCAGCAGAAGAAACTGAACTATAGCAGGACTCTCTAGAGATCTAGAAATACATTCATGTGCAGTAAATTCTTTCTCTCTGCACCTCTGAGAGACTGCAGTAATTAAGGCAAACATWTAATTCTGAGCCCCATCATGTTAAAAAAAATAATAATTCACTGAGCCCTCACTACTTTCTTATATGGTACTGATCACTTGGTTTCTTCTCAGCTACTTCAGCAAGTCTCACTCTACTGCCAGTTTCCTGATTTTCAAACATCTCATTTGCAGCCCTCTTGCTGCTTTACTGTGCAGTGCTCATTGCTGGCTCTTGCTCCCAGGCTTCCCAATCTCACTGCACCTTTAGATCACGCTACTGGTTTCCTGCCTCCTGCATGTGTTATTAGAGCTTCCATCCATCACTGCTCCCTGACGAGCTGCTTGCTATTCTTCCATCCCAAGTGGTTAGTATTCTCTTTATGTGCTTTCAGTCAAGTCACAGTAGAATGCAAATACAGTTAACAGAAACTGCTGCAATACCTGACTTTGTGTACGTATGTGTTATCAGCAGCAAGAACAGGACAATCAGATGACAGAGCAAGCTGATACTGCCAATCAAAAGAGAAACTCTGACCAACACTCTCCAGGGAACTCTGAAAATTAGTACTCACCAGTATTTGGCAGCTAAGGACACCCCATGATTTCCTGCTTCCAAACATCTTGCCAGGAATCAGGGAGCAATGACGGCAGCATGTGGAGGCAAATCTGAGGAAGCCTTGAGATAGCCGTACCAAGAACAGTAGCCTGAGAAAGCAGCAGTATTGCAACCCTTTGTCCACACTGGAGCCCTGAAGGCTACAATACTGTTTTTCCACTTTGACTGTTGCTGGAGCTAATCAGTTTGCAGATGTGCCTTTGGATACAGACTTTTACATGTGGAAAGGCTCACTCTAAATTATGAAGAAAAATGGGGGATGGGGGAAAGAGGCAGGGGTGCACGTTCTTTACCACAACTATTTACAGCCAAAAAGAAATGACCTCATTTAATAACTTTTCTGATTTGCAGAGTCTTMAGCAATTCTTGTGCGTGTTATACCATCAGCCTTCTAGGCTGCCACAAAGAGCATTCACCTTACAGCCAGGAATGCAGATAAATTCTCTGTTCCAAATTCCTTTTCACAGACTGACCAAAAGAAGGTATTTATTTCACAGCAGCTAGTTAGCTACTTTGAGGACTGTGAAACTAAGCACARTGTCTCTTGCAGCGCTGCTGAAGCCAGTGAAGCTCTCAACTGAGCAATCTTATGCTACCACAAATGTCTTTTGTCAACCTATTAAACCAGATAGTTTCTGAGTATTGTGACCCATGCAGGATTGCCGTCAGCCATGATAGTCCCTCACTGCTGAAACTGTAAAGAGTCCAAACTACCTTGGAGGCTTAACTACCACTAGTGAAAAGAAGTCTGAAACTTACCCTGCCTATACAAGTCATTGACAGTCTCCTATATTTTATTATTAGCTGATTTTTGCAGACCCTCCAAACCTTCTGTCAGCATAAACTGCCTCAGTTCTCTGGACCTAAGAAAGGAATACCAGCAGGGAAGCTGCACTAACATGATCTTTTATTTAGTGATCAGTAGCTAACCTCAAGTCCTTCCTCTACCACTTGATGACACTATATGCAACCTGTAGTACAGCAGTCAGCTTAATTTCACAATAATTTTTCACTGACACAGTAATCTTGCTACAAAACATGAAGCATCATACAACATAAATTTTATAAGCAAATTCACTACCTTTCAACACATTCAAAATATTTGTTGCAAAAAAACAGAAGAGCTACATTTCTTAGAAGAAGGCATGAATGAACTCAATAGATTCTGGTAGCTACTTAGCTGAAAAACTACCTCTTAATTAAAAGCATTAGGGGTTTTCCCCATAAATATAATTACAAATCATTTCTTAAATACTTTTCCAAAAGAAAAACARATTAAGTCTAAACTTTTAAAGAATGATGAAAGACAAAAATAAATAAATAAAATCCAAAGAGGAGGTCACTACGAAGAGAATCCCCGTAAGAAAATATATTAGCCACTGAAGTCCTGCTTCAAAATAACACTTAAAATATATTCACAGCTGAAGAAAGTCAGCTCTACAGCACTCCTCTAATCAGCTGAGCTGCAGTAACTTATACATGCTTTTAGCCCACAATTTGTTAAAGGTGGAGGCCAAGTTTCAGTAAGTCAAATTACTTTCTACTGTATGTCCATACCATTAAAAACTCATTTCATTTTCAGCCTATGACTAACCCAACCCTATCTGAAATGAATTTAATACACATTTAAGGTGCTCTGAAGTTAGTATGACTGCAGAGCACGTGTTTCTCAATCAAGACCTTAAATGATTAAGTTAGTTAACAGAATTTATTCCCCTTGTTTCCAAGGGGACTACAAGAGCAAGGAAAGGAAAGGTTGGTTGGCTGCATCTTGCTGAACTAATTTTGGATTATGAAGATAGGTGCTTTTGCTAATATTCCATTCCTGTATGAGAATACATTGCTCTTTCTTGAACTTGTTTTTAATCACAGAAAACGTTTTGAATCAGTTACCAAATCTAGCATATTTATCTCACTCCATGGTCTTTCCTATCTCGCCTCTCAATAGAGCCATTAAATCAATGCTCCATTTGCCATGGTTTCTCATACTCCAGGTGACATTTATGTTAGGTTTGTTTCCTCAGAAGAAAATGTATTATAAAAGGAGTCTGACAGGTCTTTACACCCACTTCACAGGCTGCACATAAAGATCATCCATGTAACTATTGACAGAAAYGACAAGAGAACAAGTGAAGACAACAAGATGTGCACCAAACCTGCTGTCTTCTTGTAAATGAGATGGAATTAATCATGTCTACYACTCAGCCCTCTAGGAAGCTTAAAATATAGTCTGAAAAATGTACAAGGAGATAAGAAAACTGCAATTCAACTCTTTCCTTGTTATTACTCCTCCCAGTTAACACACTCACTCTGAGCTCTTTCCCCACATGCAGGAAAAATTCTTGTTACAGAAATATTTACATACTTGCAATATCGGAAATCAAGGCTTTTTAATTGTTATCTCTTTTCCTTTTTAGAACAGGTTTGATACCCATTCTTTAGAGTAAAATATAATCTAGTAACAAACAACTCAGTGACAGGTTGTTTTGGAAACGCTACAAACATGTCAGGATTGCATCATTGCAGAGGTGAAATAACTAGATGGGGATCACATACGCAATACCTGGTTGACATATTTAGAGATCAGAAACCTGAAGGAGAACAGCTTCTGCTCAGGCTGTATCTCCAAGTTTTGGGGCTAACCTTCTCCAAGTTCATGTATTACAAAGCACACAATAATTGGTACAGGGAACTTTCCCATAATTTCTCCTTATTTTAGTCAAAAGGAAACTGTTAAAAAATGGATTTAAAACAAAGGCATTGATGAGACAACAGATTCTGCAGAAGCTRGTGTAAACTGCTGAGCATCTGAAAGCAAACTATTTTCTACCAGTCAGAGCATCTATGTTCAGTAGACTGACTCTCACGCCTTCTTACCTCTAAGGTGTTACACTTTCTCTAGGAATTATTGCAGCAGAATAAGCTATTTCTTATCAGAATGGTGTTTCCCCTACTGAGTAACCATGCCACCATGAAGCAAATTTCTGCATTTGAAATAGAATGCACACTGACATGGGTTATAGTCAGGATACTCTGAAGAGTAGGGGGAGGGGACTCCATAGGAGAATTTGGTGTGTGAGTAGGCAGGAGAACAGGCACTCAAGGATCAGGACTTTACATTTCCATTAAAAGGGAGAGAACCTAAGTATTAAAAAACCCTTGCAAACAAACAAACAAAACTTCACTATGCTATTGCACTCAGTTGTGCAGTTATGAATTGTTCAGACCCAGAAAAGTCCTTGAAGGAAACAGGACTTAGGTACTATTACATTCGCAGGTAACAAAAGAAAACTGTCTGGAATAGCAGAAGTGTCAGCAGTGGATCAGGGGAGATGGAGGGGCAGTCTTTAAAACGGATATATGAACACAGCCAGAGGTTGCTCTTTGCCTGCTAGATTTGCTGAAGGGCAGTCAGAGGAGGGACTACTATAAGCAGAAACACTGCTTATTTTCTTCCTCTAACACATCCAATAAGGCTTTATACACTTTGGCTATTGAGAAGTGAAAATGTGTTCACCATCTTTACCATCTTCCCTCTGTTTACGCTAATTTTTGCTTTGTGTTAAAACTTACTGCTAATTGGATAAATTCAGATACATTTATCCAAGGAAAAAAGATAGAAGAGATGGTGAAGAAGTGTTTCTAGAACCTCTAGTCTTGCCTGTCTTTCAGGCCCACATTTACTACAGGCCCCTTCTACCTTTCATGCCATAGAGTGTTTGATAACAGAGTAAAGGAGAAGTGAAGAGATGAGAACTGGCAAGAGTTCTGGTCACCAAGCAGCAGCCAAACAAATTATTCTCACAGCTGAACTATCATGAACTATTGCTCTCTTTCCTTGACATTTACTCAATGCCTAAGCTGAGAACAGAAGTAGTAGAGAACATCATTTCAGGAAGCTCTCCACGTGGTAGAGTTTAGTAAAACACTCTTTGCTCGTGGGAATGTTTAATAGATGCTAGGATAAGATTTTTCTTTTTCCAAGTAGTAGTCAAACATAAGACAAAATTGCTCTTGGAACCAGCACTGCATTTCTGGACATACCTTGGAAATTAAAAAGAGCAGAGCTAGCACTCTTTCAGGTAGTTTAAGTAACACTTTCTACTGTTTCAGATTTCAACAGTAGGAAGATTTTCCCTAAAAATCAGTATCTTTTCCTCTGTCATCCATAAAATACTGCCAGTCTACATACTACGGAAGTACCTTTTTCTTGTTACATTTAATTAAGAGCTCCATCTGTTTCTTCATAGAACACACATCATTTCTATATGCATCTGAAGTCTAGATGCATACAGATTCATTGATATTTAGGTCCAGCCTCGTGGCTGAACTGAAGCAGCCCATGGTACAACAAGTGCCCTTGCCTTTTGCAGGGTATCTTTCCCATTGCAAGATACCAGAAAGCATTCATCAAAGTGTTTACTGTGTTCTGATTATTAGTGACACTGAATCCTTTTAAGGAATCATTCTGCAAACTTCTCCCTCCTGATAGGCAGAAGCAGAAAACAGGTTACCTGGAACAAGGATATGTAGGACTGCAGTTATTGGACTGTTACTTGAGGCCTGCACATTGGGTCTAACCACAAGGAAGAGGACAAGCTGATAAGACAGGAAAAGATTCAAATGTACACCAGTAAGTTCAACAGAGCCTCCAGGATAGATCTGGAAGTACATCAAGGATAAAGTAAAGGGTTTATTTAATACTAGGGCAATCTGATACATATAGACCTTAGGCCAGCCTGATCAGCATAAACATCATCGCGACACTTCAAGATCCTCCATCTCGTCCCCAAAACACTGATATGTTTGCATGCCACAAAGCATTTCAGAGTGGGAACAACAGCACATAGTACAAGTCGTTGTGCATTCTATAAATATATCTGTCTTGCAAAGACAGCTTTGTCAAGGACACAGGCATCTGCTGGCTAACAGAAGTTAAAGCTTTCATATACATGGATGACTGCCTACCCTGCAAAAATGTGCTAATCTAACTGTATTTTGTCTTGCAAGAGTAAAGCTCACCATACCGCAACAGTGCCAACTGTCTTATTAGCTCCATTACAGTATCTCAAGAAAAGCTAGTCTTGTTATCACATACATACATACAGATCCCATGCAACAGCATTTCCTTTTTAAAGGGAAAGGGATAACGCTTACATATACAAATCCTTAGCTGGAACCTGTGTTTCCTACAGCATTAATATTCTCAGTGAAGTTATTTTTCTTTTAAAGATTTTTTCTATCATGAATCCATGAGTTTTATTTCATTACAAGTTGACACTCATGTAGCCACAAAACTTGACAGGAGAATGAGCTACCATTTTATYTTTTGGGTGAAAAATCTCAAGTAGGAAAAAGTACACCGTAAGTCAATTCTTCAGACAGGCGTTATAATGAAAGCAGTACAGGCTGCATTCCTAACAATCCACTCTTCCTTACAGTATCAAGGTTGCAAAAGCTTATTTCTCTCCTAATACTGTGGGCACTGTCCATCAGGAATACCATCAACACTATAAACTCGTAACTCAAGACCAGCAGCTTTTAAGTTACCATTTATGACAGTAATTCCTTTGAAGGAAGCTAACAGATACAGCCTGTAGAAATCAAACACTGTATTTTCTTTCAGAGATGAGGCTGAAGGAAAGAGTTCTCTGACAAATACAACCAAGCATTTTATCAGCCACAGAGATCTGTATTTCCTCCTGCCATGCATCATACTGATAGTTTGGAATTCTCTCTCYAAAAAGTAAATTCTGAACAGGAATAGAAAGAGAAGTGGCTGAACAAGCACACAATTGCAAGGGCAGTTCTGTCCTTAGGGAATGCTTGTGAACAGAATTAATGCTTCCAGTCCAACCTRCATCAAATACACTTGCACTGCTACAAGTGCACAAGGGGCACATTAAAAAGCAACAGCAAGACCGTGTTTAAATACATATTTAAATACGTGTTTTCAATTATAAACTCATTGGTTCTTTCACTATATAGTTGGGCTTATGATGAACTCAAGAGCCAGTTKTTTCACCTAGTTTGATAGTTTTAATTTCATTATTTCAGAAAGCAAAAAAGAAACAGGTTAAGGAATAGAGCTGCAAGCAGAGCTTTGAAGTGTTGCTATTAGGTGCCTATGCAGGAGACAATTATTATGGGTTAGTAGAACGGGAAAAGGGCTTTTTTATTTTGCAGGAAGGGAGACAGAGCAACACAACATATTCATTTTCTTGCAGCTTTCTCCAAGGTGCCATAGTAGATGAAGTTTAAAGAGTCAATCTTACCTAACCCAGTTTGGTTCAGGACTTGCTGTGTTCTCAGCTGCTGCAACAACAAACATGAAAAAACAAAAGCTTGACAGCCTTCAGGTCACTTGAGATCTTTGGCACATCTGCAACTGTTTCAAAATAACAAGCCACCCAAGCTAACAGTTGTTGAAATACATAAACTTGACTGTATGTATTATAGTTTCACTCCAAAGCTGATTAACAGCAAAAGAGAGTAAGGTTAAAAAAAAAAAAAAAAAAAAAAARGGTTGCATTCCTTACCTGACATAGTTCTTGTTGGGCATATACTGGACTCAGCGATAGGTACTGTCTCTCTGAACAATACATCTGGAAGAGGTAAAGACTGAATTATTAACAAGAACATGAGGAGGTCTCAGGCACACGATGAATGAAATGCAGAAACCCAAAACTTACGTAGCCAATTTAGATTGTAAAGGAAATTTAGAGACTTTCCCTGAATTCTGGCTCAATTGACCTATTTCAAAAACATGACACATGCAAAAAAGCAGGATGATGCTCTATTGCAATGCTGAGGGTCTTAAATCATCTTCATATCAATCTCTTACAAGCAGAATTTGACTAACACGGACATGTCTGGCTTTTATCATGGCCTTTGCACATGCTCCCATTCTGCTGGTCACCTCTCCTCCTTCCAGTCATTAATAGCTAATGTGCTTCCAATGCTGTGTTTTGGCTTCTAGCTTTTTTGTATGGAAAAGTATAGATGTGCTTTTTGAGTGACTTATAATTGCACTGATACAGTCTCTAAGTTCATACAGTATTTCAGGTTTAAAATTGGGTCATCCAATTAATTTTGAATATGGTACAGCACAGCAGGAATGAAATCCACAGATTTCTGGGCAAAGACTGAAACTTCTTTAACATGACTTTGTGTCTTTTGATACTGCTGATAGCAATTAGAAACTATCAACCAACATAAGAAATACTGCCAGGATGAAAGGAAAGTTGACATTACTTTTTCCTCTCAAGAGAGAATTTTCTAGTTCCTCTGTATTCTGTTCTGCAGAATTCTTATTATTAAATGCAGTACCATGCAGCATACGCTAACAATCAGGACAGCATTCAGCAAATGATCTTATTTATTTGGAAACTTCACATTGCTCCACCTAAATGCTAGGTTCATAATTCTGAGGGTGAGAAACACAGGATTCATGCTAAGTATGCAAATGTGAGCATTGATGTGGAAGTTGGACATCTAGTCTGAAATTCAMACAATCAGAAAGTAGGACAACTATGTGGAGCCAAGAGATGGGGAACATTAAGGAAAGGGACATATCTGAAAGTCTTGTTTCACCAGTTCCATGAGTGAATCAGTGCAATTTCCCCTCAGTGAAAAGGGGATTGAGAGCCTTGCCCGAACTTGCTTACTGCACATAGGTACTTTCCMCCACTTGGAATTCACTTCTCTTTCTTATACCTTGCCCTGAACTCTCTCCTGAGCTGGTATATTTTAATGCTTCATCAGTGTTTTTACAAAAAATCTATTCCACCCAAAGTGTAAGAACAAAAATAGAGGCCAGCATAAGACAAAGTGCTTTTCTAACACGTATTTGGTAAGTACAACATTAAACATTTATATTTAAAGGGAACTGGTGAGTGAAGTCTTGTGGGTGAGTTTAGGGAGTCTGTATAACACTTCAAACAAAAAGGAAAACAGTAATTGTGGGTGAACAAGACTGGCAATACTGGAGAGAAAAAAACATGAAAATGGGCAAAGTAAACTAGGAAGGAGTGGAAGTATGTGCAGCATTACAGACACTGTTAACAGACACTTTATATAGTGGGAATAAAGTGTGAGAATCTGTTAGATGGAATTACACAATCAAACCAAATAAAGCAGATATGTTATTAACAATAGGAGGAAAGTACATTCAGAAATTCAGAAGGGRAAGCTCAAATTGGAATACAGCAATCAAAAAAATTAAACAAATACCAAATATTCTGTTCTAGGTATAACAAGCAAAATTCAGACTGAGGAAGCGTTCTGGAAAAAAAGCAGCAGGAGTGGGAAAAGGGATCAGTATATAGGAACAAAGAGTCAGGAAACAAAATGAACCTCAGGCAGCCTGGAGTCAAATGAATGGCTCTCACTTATAAACAGATGGAAAACGGACAATGAGTTCCTATCTTCTAGCAGTAAAACCATGCTAAATGTAAGACTTGAAACCTGTATTTATTAATATAGGTGCTACATGCTTTACTGATTTGACCTTGCTATTGCATACCTAATATTTAATCTTTACACGCAATGTGGGGATGACAACTCAATGCAGATTAAATATAAACAGAAATTTTCTCAATAAAATGCCCAGCTTGATACACTGTTTATGGTTTCAGTCATGAGCACAGATCTCCTGAAAATTACATCCTCTTAGAATGTTTCTCTAGGGGTTAGTGTAAGTGTTGCTCTGTGAATTGTAGGTGAATTCAATTCCCAATACTTTCTACYGAAGTAGTGATGTGCAGTATGTGACCAGGAGACTAAAGGGAAGGGGATTTTCTTGTGAGTAATGGAAATTGTGTGAGTAATAGAAATTTTTGGCTAAGCCAAAAATACAGCTTCCGCACAGAAAGTTAGGCAAATGTTTGCCTGAACTGGGTGATTCAAGTAATTATGCCATTATCCCAGGCAGGCTAACTGAGCATATTCACTGGGATACCAATCACAGCTCCCTCTGTAATCAATACAGTATCATCAGCACAACAAAAAGGAAAAGAAAATTGACTGTGAATAGATTCCAGTCACTTTAATTGACAGCATCCATAGCACCCTCAGGATAAGCAAGTGAACAAAAATCTGTTTTCCACAGCTGTGCATTTTTCTCATGCTGACCTACAAAGTCGCTGCTATATGGCCAAGAGGAGCAATAAAAGATGCAAAAGGACATAGACCAGCTTTAACTCTTCCCTTATTCCAGGATGTTTGTATCTCGTGCACACCCTACTGCTAAAAGCTATTCCATTATTAATTCCTACTGTGCTATGTCAGGAGATGGATTTCATTTTCTTAATTTTCATCTATTCCATAAGAAACATTTAGAAGTTAATTCCGAAGTCCAGTGTTTTCAAATGTGTAGTTCTCTAAGCAGAAATAGCAGACAAAGAGCTGTTTGTATTATCAGTGCTCCCCTCCCCATGAACTGGGGACTGCTAGAGGAAGAAACAACCAGATGAGAGGTGGAGAAAAAGAGGATTAGACAGCAAGAGGCTCCTGACATACCGTGCTCCTTACAAAGCAGCAGCAGGGATGAAAAAAAATCATATTCCTTCCCTCTCCCTCATGTGGCACCACCACAGGCAGCATCAGCTATGCTCAGCAGAATCATGTTCAGCCTCTTGCCTGCTGTGAAGTATTCAGATGGGAAAGTGCAGCCTTACACTGTCAGAAGTTCATCCCAGAGCAATGGCATTCTAGCTGCAGCTGTCCAGCTTTAGCACAAAGAAAGCGTGTATGGCCTTACACAATGCATCATTCACAAARCTACTCTTCTCCAGAGAGGAAAAAATTCTTCAAGGAAGCTTTGCACAATTAAACAGCAGTAGTTTCTCAAGGCACGTGTCACTCATCTGCTGTGGCAAGTCAGTCCCGGGGCCTTGTTTTTTAATACATTGTCAGGCCATTACGGGTTTTTCTTTGTAGTGTACAAATCAGTCACATGTCATTGCTTCAGTGAAACCACTTTTTTTCCCCACTATGTATTCCTCTTTTCCAGCCTCTAAATGAGAAGTAAGCACATAGATATGCAAAGAGGCAAAAGAAGCAGTAGCACGGAAGGCAGGATGAGCTAGTAGGGTACCAGCAAGAGAAGGACTCGGTGTATTAGAGAGTTACGATCTCTGTGCTTCTACCTGCAGAGTATACTCCCACCCTCCCCAAGTACTGGACAAGTGCCTTCCTCAGCTGCACAGTTCTGCTCCTTGCTGTAGGTTCTTGGGTGACCACTACCTTCACTGTGCATCCTTCTGTGCTTTAGATCCTCCTGCTGCAGCTCCCTTCTTTCATCTTCCCTGCCTAGTTTAGGAGCTACACAGCTTTATCAATCTGCACAGTAATCATCCATCATGGCAAGAAGTCCACACGTTTCACTCCTCCTCTCAGCAATGAGGCACGTGGCTCCGTATTCTACCCTGTAATACAGGAGTCTACGAAAAATGCCCAATCTGACCTTTTGTCCTGCGTGATTGCCAGGTACACTGCAGCTTGCTTATTCTGCCCAAATGCAGTACAGCTCAATTTAACTTCATGAAAAGGAGATAGGAAGAAAAAAAGAAGTCCAGAAAAGCTCATTCCCACTGAACAAAATGACTGATTATTCCTGTAGGTGCTGAGTATTCCTAACTTCCCTGAAGCAATGAGTCCAAAGGTGCCTTTCCATTCTCTAGTTCTGTATTACTAAAGTTCAGCTCTAGAATAGATTGGTAAAAAGTTTAGTGCTCACCTGGCTGGTTATGCATATGGTTTGTATGATGCTTTTATCCCCCTTCTCCTTTTTTCTTGCTGATCCATAGACTCTCTTCTCATCTCACTTTCTCCTCTCCTGTAGAGAGAAAAATTCACTGGAATTCACCTCTAGGAATAAAGAAAAGGGAAATTTGTACAAACTAACAGAAGAGAGAACCTACAGCTGCACAATGGATTACAGTAAGTGCTATTCAGACAGTACTTACTGTCTGAAATTAGGGCCATGGGGGGAAAAAAAAAAAATCACTGGCCAACTTTTTATGCAGAACAAAAGCAAAATCTATACCAGAATTTTCTGTACTTCAAAACACCTTCCTGAACACCAATGTACTTTCAAGTAACCTCATAGCACTGCACAGTCTATGAGCACTTTGTTCATTATTCTCTTCTCCACTTCCTTAGTGACAGAAGGCCAGTTAAGATAGTAACTTCTGTTTTTGCAGTACAGAATGTTTTTCTTCCTCAGACAAGCCTGCACTCATGTGTCTCTTGTTAGTGAGCCTCTCCAGGCATTAGCACAGCAAGAATCATTGTCTTTGTCCAATGAGCTTTTTATACTGAGTGCATTTGGCAAAAACACTGCAAAACTGGTCCTGGCAACCCTTCATGCAACTAAATAGCCACTCTGCTGATCACTAAAGCTCCTTTTCCCTGTAGTTAGAAAGTCAGTAATACTGATACAACATTTTTTTCTAAGCAAGGATTTTGGATGGTACTGGATAATTCACTCACTCTGCACACAGATCGAAAGAGCAGAAAATAAGTCAGAAAGGAATCACAATTGTCCTTGCTCTCCAAAGTGCACCACTGTATTACGGCAAATTATGTTCCTGCAAGCTCCTAATTATGAAGCACTGCGCACGCTGCAAATAGCAGCACAAAAGAGCAAACGAGTTCTATTTTCCTGTTTTCAAGCTTACCTAACTACACTTCAAATGACTTTCAGTTTTAGAAGAGGCTGCATTGGCTTTTAGCAGTTCGTATCACCTTGCCTTCTATAGCCAGACTACCACTTGAAGAATTCTGCTCAGGAGCAAGACATTTCCATCTGGTTCAGCTCACCTTTTATTTTTGGAATAAAAATTGGGAGAACTATTCTAATTTTATACAATGTGCTAGAACATCAATTATTTGCATCAACTTGGATAAACATTGGTGAATTAAAAGATAACGATGTTGGAAAAATAAATTTATTACTGATACTCAACATTTCAGTATCTATTTTTAAAACTTCAAATCACAGATTAAGAATTGAGCTAGACTTAATTTTGGAGTACAAAAGAGATCTAAAAAAGGAATTTAACATTGGTTAAGGAATAAAAGAATTTAATTGGTAGAACACACACCAACATATTCTGCAGTACGTTATATTCTATAAAGACACAACCCCTTACTGCTTTTGCCAGAAGAACCTGCTAGCTGTATCTGATTTACTAGCACTGAACCAGTATTATTTGATTTTCTCATGTTAATGAAAACTGCTATACAAAAGCTAAACTTCATCTCCTACTCCATCACTTCAAAATACATCTACATAAAGCAGTGACCCTTATTTTTTTTAGTGTAATGAAACTGAAATTTCAGACAGCAGATTGAGAGAAAAAACAAAGTAAAAAATAAATATCTTTGAAATATAAGAATGAAGTATTTCATATTTATATAGAAGTGAATACATTGCTTTAAAGAAGCAATTAAAGAAACACTTTGAGTTAACCTCTTAATTTCTTCTTGATTTCTCAAGTCATCTATAGATTATATTACCTAAAACTTTTCTGTTAACAAGTCATTGCGTATCTGTATGTACCAGGGAGGGAGAGAGAAGAGGGCACACGTATTTGTTTAAAGGAATTTATCAGATATTTGCTATTTAAATTATGGTTCACTAGCTATTCACTTAGGTATCTTACAGGAGTATTACGTACTAGAGCCAGGTTTATTCCAGTATTTAGGAAATTTGTGAATATAGTGTTTTCCTCACTGGCTTTGCTCTGATTTGCCCGAATCAGCTGTGTCATATCTACTCAACTCTTGCCGTGTAGTAACTCCTCCTCTATTCTAATCGTTTAATCATAGTGGGATTTTTTCAAGGTATTGTTTACACATGTCATTTGGGAAATGATTAAACTGACTGCCACAGACCGGCCCCTGAAAGGCGGGTGCCTCCACGGCCCCAGCAGCAGCAATTCCCGCTGCGTCACACGCACAGGCCCCCGCCCCGGCCCGGGCTCCCCACCTCCGCGCTGCCAGGGGACGCGGCGCCGCGGGCCAGCCGCCCGGCGGGGCAGAGGCCGCCGCCCCCCGCCTCCCCCCGGCAGCCTCGGGGGCTGAGAGCAGACCTCTCCGCGTGCAGGCGGCAAGACGACAGGCGCCCGGCGGCAGCGACAAGCCACGGCAGCGGGCGCCATTTGCCGGCACCTGGCGGTTGGGGCGCGGCTCCGCCCCACCCGGCGCGGCGCGAGCGCTGAGGCGGCGGCAGCGGCGCGACCGTTACCTCGGCGCGGGCTTGGGCTCCCCCGCCGGGGGCGGCGGGAAGCGCCGCGGAGCGCCCTGCGGAGAAGGGCTCTGGGTCTCGCGGAAAAGGTCGGTCAAACACCGTAACAGAGGAGTAGTGTTTATGATAGAGTTTTAAAGGAATAGTTGCTACAAGAGAGAGGGGGAAAAAATGTAATTAGCATGAAATTACTTCCACTGAGGCATACTCAATGCTTTAATTATTCCTCTGTATGCTGCATTGTCCAGAACCATGATTTGAGATGGCAGCTGTATCTGCCTTTTGAAAAACCTTTCCTTCTAAAGAAAATGATTCTATAAAAGGGAAAATTACTCCCTCTCCTTTGGGATTCATTTTTTTCTGACTGCTTGGTCTTTATTTGACCTCAGGCATTAACCAATTTCAGGTGTTTCCAGTTCTCTGATCAGGAAAAATTCAGATAGATACTTCTTCGGTACAACTTTGTTTACAAGAGAAAAAAAAAAGCGAAATTCTTATCCTTACTCTGCTCAGAGAAGCAAACAGGAGGCCGTTCCCTTGCTCCATGAGCTACTGCTTCTTGTCAAGCCAACCTGTTACACAGAAGGCTTTTTCTCKCTCAGCTTTCTGTTACAATCTTACTACCGGCATTTTACTGGCTAATTATTACTGCCCTCTGTTTTTTTCTGCAGGCTTTTGTTACATTTATCTCATACACGTGCAGATCTGTGAGGTAAGCACACTTCTTTCTTTGGCAATAAAACACACAATTCAGTGAAACAAACACATAATTCAGTTCTGGTCACTCTTACCAGGGTCTGTGGTATGCATGACAGTTCCTATCATTCAAAAGGGAAAAAAATTAATTGTAGTCTACATGTATTGCAAGAGCAGCTACTATATTGATCAACTTAAGTAAGATCTGACCTTCTCCACAGTATCCAGTACCACTTTAAATAAAATGTGAAAGCTCTAGATCAGTTCTTAACTCTTTCTTTGTACTAACAGGTAGTCTGTAACTAATCTTAATAAAACTCTCCTCATGATTTATTTTATTATATCCACATATCTCTTCATAATTATTTAAGATGCAAACTACAAAGACTGAGAAATTACATTTCTCCACATATTTCTTCCTGTACTACCTTTCTTCACTGCTCTAGCATTTTTATTGTAACAAGGCAAATATTTTAAATGGTGAATCACCATCATTCTAACTTAAGTACAGTAATGTTTTTACCCTTCTCTTGAGAAGTGGATGTAATCCTATATATATACACTTTTTGCTAGCGTCTACATTCTTCTAAATTGCTTCAGGATAAATTTATCGTCAAAAGTAAAAGTAATAGAAGCCAAACCTTGATTCACATAGTCCGTAGGTAATGGAGATCATCWTTTTTTTTTCTCTCTGAATTTAGCCCGTGGCAATATTAGAAAGAAACTGAGGTGGTCTGAGMGTTTCCAGAAGTTTTGCTGGACAGTGTTTCATTTCGTAGTAATATTGYTTTGTTTCATTTAAGTATGCTTAGAGTATACATAGCTTTCATCACAAGCCATTATTTTMTCTGGCTGGCTATGATTGGAAAAAACCTGTTGGCTTATACAAACAGTAAAATAAACAATAATATGGAGAGATCATATATCTGTTCAAACTCACCCCATTGGATACTCAACAGGCTTGTCCAGAGGGGATCCATATCTTTCATCCTACATCTTCTGTTTTCAGAAGTTATAATACACTTTAAAACATTCTTTTTGACTGTGCCTAAGGTTCAGAACATCATTGTTCTTCATCAAGTTATATGAAAAGTACATAGATTCAATCAAAAATAACATCTACATGTGCTGTTCTATAGATGTTTCTTCTGCATTCTCAAGAATCCTGTGATAAGAAATTTAGGAGCACTGGGAATTCCCAGATTTCTCCCACAGCTCATAGGTTGGTTTTTGAACCACAGCAGCTTCTCATCTTACCACTTTTGCTGGTTCAAGTGACATCTTCATGATCACTGTTAAAAAAAGCTCACCTTCGTCTTAATTTCTCTTTTCTTTCCCACTTGACTCCCTTTCAATTTATGTTTCTCCRTACTTTACTTTTTTCTAATTGCTGCTGTTTTCTATGAGTAAGTCTCACGTTTAGTCTCATTTTTACTAGTTACCTGCAAGCCAGCTAGTGTAACTATTCCAAACACTGCAACTTTTTCAACATACTTGTTTCCTGTCAGAGTACAATCACGATGGTGTGCTTTTAGACTTCATATCACATGGTAGATTTCCAAACAGACAAAGGTTTTCCATGATGCAGCAATTTTTATTTTAGTGGCTTTGTAAAATTTAACAACTTGCCAATAGAATCATGAATGATTCATGGAAATACCTCAGTGTGGAATTTAAAAAGGCTAATAAAAAATACRAAATTACAAAAAAACCCTTTAATTCTAGCTTGGCCATTTTGACAGGCATAAATTTCAGATCACATAACTCTACCATTTTTTTGTAATATTACACAGGTTAAAGGAATAGATTTATTTTTATTCATATTCTTTACTGGCACCTTCCTGTTGCCTTTGTTAGCAGTCAAAATATCAATGTTACTGTTTGCACTAATAGGAAGAGTTGTCCAGCCTAAATTAAAATTTACCTAATGATTGTTGCTCATCCTGATGCCAAACTGAAACAAGCCACATTTAATTACAGCAATTATTTTCTTTCTTGCTTGCAGATCTCCAGTAGGAAAGAACAACCCTTAACTGTTACCATATTTCTGGTTACATATGCAGTCATGATTGACCCATTATGCAGTGGCTCCACTAATGCAAGCTAGGTGGGAGATGGAGTCATTCCTAGCCTTTCTTTAGAGTGTAATTGAAAATTAAGTATTTTCTCTTTTGTATGGCCATGGTTAGATGCCAAAAGGTGAAAAACTATTATTAAATGAAACGTTCTAAAGTACTAACGTCTCAAGAATTGAATGAATATGGAACTTTTCTTAATAAATAGTATACAGTATTTAACTGATGAACTTTACCAGAATGTATTCTACTGAAGCATTTAGTTGGTGTACCAACATTGCTTAGTAGTTAGTATTTTTTATGTAAATCTGTTAATATTTAAATGACAGATTGACTAGTAGTCAATCATGTAACTGACAAATTATAAATCGACCACAAAGGAACATTCTCAAATATATTTTAATCATAAAACATATTATAATGAAGCCTACTCCTCCTGTAAATAAAAGCTGACATGTGCTGCTTTGCCCTGGTTTATAATCTTAAAAACTCCTTAAGTGGATATGCACAAACATTGTTTGCTAAAGTAAAGCTCTTTCAAGGTCTTTCAGGAGGACTTCATGCTTTTTTAAATAACTGCTYATTTCTGTGCATTTTTCTTTGCCCAGATATGTACTTGTGATTATAAACAGAATGCGTTAACCTACATACATCATAAACACTGGTGAATCAAAAGTTAAAGTAATAATGTAAAACACATTTGCTTGAAGGGGAAAAAAAAAACATTGCTGAAGACTTGAAGGACACTGCTGAAACATGCTACTTCAGAAAAATCTTGAGGCAATTTGGAATCTGGCTCTGTGGAATTGTAAGTATCCAAGTAAATTTGTAAGGTGCTTATATTATCTTTCCTACCAGGTCGCCTGGGTTCTACTTTGGTTTTCCCTTCATAGCTTTTGAATAAATGCAAGCACATCTCATTCAAAGATTGCAATTATCTTGGGGAAAACACATAAAATTTTGTATGGCTTAACTAATTCTTCACATGGTCTATTTCTTTACATGGTCTTACCTCAGTAGTTCACCAGTCTTCTGCTTTGATAATAAGGAGAACTCAAAGTAAGATTTCTCTCAGTCAGTCCTTGTCTTCTCTTCCAGAGCACATCCTGTTCTGTTCACACAGAAACATCCAACCTGCTACTTTTCTCATACGGGTTTCTGTGTGACAGTAGGGTTGCCATATTTCTAGCAGCAAAGGATAAGATACAGGGAAGGAAAGGTGTGCAGAGACAATAGTGTTCCTGTCTTTTCTGGTAGCTTCCYATAGAAGTCCCAGAGTCCATCCCTTATCCCAAGTCAGCATTCTGGCAATAGGAACACAGGTCAGGGCCCCTGAAGGAAACAAAGCTGCCAGCTTAACCTGCTGAGCCAAAACCCAGATACCCTTAATCCACTCTGTCCTGGAGCATTCAAAATGTTTCAGTCCAGAGTTCTTATTTCTAAATCATAGTTTCATCTCACCGCCCTTCCATCCCCCGTTCCCCTTGCCTCCTGAGAGGAAAAGCAAAACATGCCCAGGACTACATACAGAAAGCTGAACCCAAGTTCTTTTGCAGTTACAGGCTTTCATTTAGGCATGTRTTTGAAATGGCAGCTCCTAGCTTTTGTGTGTCTGTGCATACTCACATACAAGGATAGATGCTCTAGCCAAGGCATCTAACTTTGTTCTCAGTAGCACCAGTAGAAGTAAAAGTCTGAATAGAGAATTGCTTGATTTGCACTACCTGAATACAGAGGACAGCAAGGGCAAAGAAACAGAGGAGTTTTACARTGTGGACTGGAAGCACAGAAACAGCAGAGGGGACTTCATTAGAAAGTTCTTCAGCAATGAAGGAAATGAAATACTAGCAATATTAATGTAAGACTGGATTCTACTGCCCTGGGAATTAATGGAAATTTTCACATCAGTTCTAGTGAGAACAATATTGGAGCTTTATACATATCTTTGAAGATGATTTAAGCTAGAAGCCAGTGGCTGCAGAGCAGTAGCTGGGTCAGATAAGGACTATACAAGTTAGGCAAAACTATGTAGGTATCAGCATGGCATTAAAGAGTAATTACACTTGTATTGGGAAACAGCAGAAGTAGCAGTTCAATGAAGTAACAGTTCTAGACAAGACTAAAGTGCAAGCTACATAACCATTGTCCAGCCCTTACAAATCATAACCACAAACTGCAGATAYAAGACAGAAGCGTAGAAACAGAAATGAGGTGATGAAATGCCTGATGCTAAGACACCACTGAAATGTAAATAGCACTGCTAAATTATAGTGAGTTAGAATTATATTGGATTAATTCCCAGCTCTAAACTCCAGAGGAAAGGTGACTCAGAGGACTTAAAACCAACAGAAAAAGGTCCTGCATGCTATGAATTCTAGATATCAAGTGTCAAGGATCTACACAGATTCTAGAGAGCAATTTGTACCACAATTAGTATCTGAATGGCCCTTCCACAATACAAGTCAGGTTACCCAAATTCCATAAAGTTATCTTATGTTGCTTCAGCAGAGTTTGAGTGATGTCCCCAAGACTAACCCTCTAATCCGTAGGAACAAACTGTTTTATATAGCATTGTTCACACACACAGCAGCAATACGATTGGGAGTGCCATTTCAACCTCTTGTGGTTACTTGAGATAATTAAGTCCCTGAATTTACCTTTAGTGGATAAATGTTTGAGTCATACTCCATGGTCCATGTCACTTAAATACTAGGCTGAAATCAGTATGTGAAACATTATTAATAGTTTTGGAAGGTACAATTATCTAAATAACTGTTTCCTTTTTCAGAGTACTTTCTCCTTTCCTCTTCCACATACAGCATATGTATTTTTTCCTTAGTTCAGAAAATTAAAAGCTGCACAATTGGAAAATAAAATTAAATAATGTCATTTTATGTTAACTAGTAAAAATCAGCAGGACAGTTATTTTTCTCTTATAAATATCCTACACAAATTCTACATAATTATTCTCTGTATGAGAATAATTCAAGTAGCCAACAATGCTGGGTAATGGAAATGCATGATTCTCTATTTGCCTCATTTCTTCTTACAGCACAGTATCTTTATGACGGCTTCCTTAATGTTCAAATCTGTCTTTCCAGCCACACACTTACCATGGTAAATCACTTGAATGGGCTGAGCTTTCTTCTATTTATTGTTGCCAGGGGAACCACCTTGTTGGTATTCATCAGTGTAACATGTCTTTTGACATGTATTTCTTAGGACCAGATACAACACACATGTGCAGCATTCAGTGAAAAAATATATTTCAGCATCCCTGCAAATAGTCATGCAGAGGAAAAGAGTTCAAGTACCTTAGCTTGAGATTGTTTTGGATTTTTTCTTTAGATAGATAAAAATTATATTTTTATATATACATATATAAAATATATATATATATATTGTTTCCTACAAAATTTACCCACAAAAATTAGTCTCATTCAATGAAATAAGTGCTTCTAAAATAACGCTCATTTAATTTCTCTATTATTCTTTTTTTTAAATGTTCTTTTCCTTATATGAAGTAGCTATTTTTAATATGAAGTCTTGCTGTTATCAGGTATGTGACTAACATGTAACCAGAGTAGCAATAAAGTGTGAGCCATTTTAGAATAGCCAGGTATCTGAAGGGTATTTGAATGGTATCAGCCACCTGCTGGGAAGCATCAATAGTACAAATACAGCACCAACTCATGAAAGGCAGTAAACATCTTCAACTCTCAGAATTTCTGTTTGTTTATTGTGATAGCAGCTTCTGGCAGGAAAAAAAAGTGATGCAGAGGCATCTAAGCTGCATAATAAAGGCCAGTCATGGTTGGTTATGGGAAGCAGACCAATGTTAACTTCCTGGTGATTTTGATTATTGCCAGAATACCTGCGTGGGAAGGCACAGCATTTGAGGCCGGAGGCAGGAAAACATGCAAAAAGCATTAAGAGTAAAATGAAACACGAAAGGGCTCCATCTCATTCAAGTCCTATATGAACATTTGTATTCCATAGATGATGGCAGATCTTACCATTTGGATTGCTGCAACACCAGTTGTTCTGCCATCAGAGATCAGTGCTCCTTCGATTTACTTACTGTACAATACAGAACGAGAGATGCTCCCTTATCCTAAAGAGCACTTAGGAGCTCACAACCTAAGTGTCAGACAAAAACAACAAGCTGAAGCAAACAGCTAGAAGACTATAAGGAAACAAGACTTAAGAGTCCTTTTACCTTCCCTCAAAATCTCCCTTAATTTAACAAAACCTGCAGGTCTGTAGCTTATAGGGTGCATATGTATCAGCAGTTCTCACCAATTCTGATTATCTTGTTACAGAATTCTCAGAAATGAAAACGGCAGCTCCATACTAGACTCCCTTGAGAGCAGTAGGAGGTTGTCCTAGAACACAGGCGGTATCTTTTAGGGACCACAGGAACAGCATCAAAAAATGCAGTGACTTAAGTTTTCAATGCTGATGCTTAAAATGACTAACACTACAGAGCAAGTGAGCAGCCACAGCCTCTACAAACTAGTTTCCAAATTGTCCGCCTGGCTATCCCTGCATAAACCATTCTTAGAGAATGTAATCTTATTTGCCAAATACTATTACATAATTGCTGTGGCCCCTAGAATTTTATTTTAGGGTTTGTTTGTTGTAGAATACCACACAAATAGAAAAACTGCATATACAATATGAAGGTAACAAAAGCATGAAAAAAACATCTGCATTACATGGAGAGAAACCCACCTTTTCCATCAACCAGAAGGAAAAATGACACATTTTGCAGCCAACTTTATTAGCATCTTCAAGCTGCAGGAGCAGAGTACATTATTCCCTGAAACCTCAAAAACAGAGAAGCTGATTATCTGCTTTAGGTGTTTGCCAGTACATGCATGGGATCCCAGAGAATAGGCTCTTCCAATTTGATGGACAGTGGTTCAGTAAACAAACCTATTCTGTTGTCATATAGGATCCTTACAAATTCAGCTACCACATTTTAAGGCCAAAGCACTGAGACATTGAAGATGTTCAACTCTTGGAAAAATTATTTTTAAAATTAAGGATATATTTGTTTCTTCAGTCATATTCTCTGAAGACATTCTGCTTTTTGTTGCAACCTTAATTGAAAAAAATCCAATCATGACAAATAAGTTCAGTGTAATCATTTTCAGTCAAAATGATTAAAAGTTGCAGTCGTAAGAGTTGAAAGCAGTCCTACAATGGGAAATGTATTAGATAAAGAGCTATAAGCAATTCCACTAGCTAAAATGAACACACATTATGGACAGCATAAGGAATTCACTGAGGGTATTCAGGTTTTTTTGGAACAGTTTCCTGAGGAAATTCCTGCTCCATGAGGGTAGATAACAAGAAAAAAATTTCAGCCCAGTTCTCAAAACATTTTTTATACCTAGTGAGTGGGAAAGGTTTACTATCTACATTGGTTACATACAAGGGATGAAACACAAAAGGAATAGTAAGTTGTTCATTGGGTAGTAAATCATTCAATTATGGAAGGGGTTATATGGAATCAGGTTCAAATTAAGAGACCAGCCTGTGCTACATCAAGTGACAGAATTTCAGGAAATGGCTTTTCAACAGTAGTACTTTTATAAAGGCTCATTCTGAAATATCTTAATTGGGACTTGCAGATGAATTTAAAATGCTTTTCAAAACAGCACTTTATTTTCACCTTTTCCTGTACCATACGAAAGCAAACATCATGGAAGTCATGCTTTTTTGAAACTGTCATTTATTTAACAAGATTCAATTTTGCTTTGAAGCATGTGGCATTAGATGTCTCGAGTAGTGCTAGTGATAAGAAAGTGCAAAAAATCTAAAACCAGAAATGCCAATTAAAAAGAAATTTTAAATCACTAAAACACACTAGCCAATTATCCTAGGTAAGAATTCATGAAGTATTTGACTTCACTAAGAATATGCTTTTCCTACTTCAGCACCTTCATTTCCAGGAATTAATAGCTAGGACAACCTCGGAAGATTACAGCTGCAACGACAGGACGTTATATTGGCAGAAGAGGCAAGAAGGCCAGACATACAGCATTCGGGGCTCTTCTCACTGCATGAGCACTTGTAGGCAAACAAGCATCTAGCTGAGAAAATTTGAGAGCAGGTGCTCAGGGTACTAGGCCCTACCAAAAGTCCACGCTGCAGTGAGTGAGTTTGGATCTCACTGCAGTCATCCACATAACAGAGAAATTATCACACAGCCAACTTCCTTAGATTACACGCACTCAATCACAGCCAGCAGTTGATAAAATTGAGAGCTGTGAACCTCCATATACTGGGTCAGCCCATTCCTGCAGTTTTCCTATTTAGCAAACAGCATCATTTCATTCTTATCGAGGCTAATGCTCAGATAGACTCCATTCATCATTACCCCAYCTCTGAAAAAAAACAAGTGAAAAGCAAGACTGCAGAATCTGGGTTAGATGAAAATGAGTTCTAAATCATATTGAGTTCTCCACACTAACTCACTGCCTCCTCTGGCAGCTATACATATGGCATAAACTGAGAATGAGAGAAAATCAAATTCTGCAAAATCTCATGGGATTCTAAAGTAAAGAATAAACATTTCTTTGATGTTACAGCAAAAGCGGCTCTTTTAAAAAGGAAAGGAGTCATTTGCTGGATTAATGCAAGATTGCTACTGTAGAGATGATGAAGGCAACAACCACTGCAAATTTGAGGCCACTCCTAAAAAAAAGGGGGGGGGGGGCTACTATACAAAAGTTGTAACAATCAAATTTGTTTCACAACATTTCTCAATGGTCAAAGGAAAGGGAATACATAATACATAAATATATACATTCAATAAAACCAAATGGTAGTTTTTCCAGAAACAAATTTGATAGAAGACCAAGCGTAGTTTTTCCCAGGCATACAGGCTCTTAAACCAGCATTTTAATTATAGCAGTTTGCAGTAGCAACACTGTAATAGTAGGCATAAAATAAAGAACAATTTTAAGTGGTATAGTTTGGAGTAAAATCAAATAATCCAAATTATTAAAAATACAGCACAGTATGTAAGTAACAAAAAGGAAAAAACATACCAGGATTACTCTCTGTGCAGAGTATTTTGCATGCATTTACTTTTAGCATACAAATAACTCCCTGGCTATTTGAATGGAATTCAATAATAATTACATTTTGGATGATTAGGATGAAGAGAAAAAAGAAGTTCATTAACACACAAATTGATAGTAGACTTTTATTAACATATCTTACAACGTCGATTACTGTATTCCTAGTTTTGTACTCTTCTGATGTGTTATAAAGATTGATTTAGATTCTACAGTAATGTACTGTACTTAAATGATCGTTCATACAGGATATCACACCAGAACATTTGCGTAATACACACACACCCCACTCTAGTTTGGACCTGTTATTTTTCAAGGTAAGCATAATAAAGTAGGATTTAAAAAGTTATGGGGGAAATCAAAATTCTTGTTTAGCAGCATGCAAGGATATTCAAGTACAATTTCCAGCTAGGTGCTTTTTTTCCTTTTTGAATTGACTGGTAACTAATTCACCAGTACTAAAATAAACACTATGAGATACCCCAATGTTAAGGCGAATTGTTTTACTTCACATCCATACGCACAACCAGAGAACATTCCAGTTTAAATCAAACACAGTAATCAAATTCTGGATACCTTATCTCATGTAAATACAGCACTGGAGTTTCAAACTACAGATTACTYGAGTTCATGAGCCCTGTAACAAATGTTATGCTGAAGATGTAAAGAATCTTTTTGCTCTTCAACCACGCTTACAAAATGGCCTGATATTCATAATGAGCAATGCAAAAATATTACAGGCAGAACTTATAATACAGTATCAAAAAAGTAATATTTTGGAAAAGACAAAGCTATTTATTTGGTGAAATAGAGTAATTCTAATCTTACAGGAAGTACTGTAATACTTTGAAATATATATATATATATATATATATTTATATGTACATATAAAAACCAGCATCCGTTATTGAATTTTTTTTGAATTGTGGGTATCCAGAAAAACTCATCATATTTATTTACTCTTCCTTCTGTCCATTCTCCTTGACAGCTATACAGTCATTTTATTTCCCCTATATACTTTTCATTAGATAATGACTTCCACTGGGGAGCTCTTTTCATTGTGTATATGGTTTTATCAGCAGGTGTTTTTATTTTACACATACAAATTTTATTTTACACACAAGCTATGAAAGTCAAAACTACCAGGAAGTGCTTGGTAGTACTGTATGAAATAGCCAAACAATGTCCAACACCTGTGAGAAACATTAGTAGCAATACATTACATGCCAGTATTTTATCTATAACCTTTCCTACCTACTTACAGTGTGGAGCTTAGCCCAGTCACATCTGTTCTCATCGATTTTTAAGCCCTCTAAACATAAACTGTTTTGGCTTTCTTGCAAAAAGGATGCACATGCATTGGTTGTTCACCCAGTCTATCTCTATCCATTTTTTTTTTCTTTTTAGGAAATCAAGCAGAAAAAGCATTGATTACTCTAAACAAATACCATATAGAGGAACCACCCGACAGATACAACATTACGTTTCATTTGTGGAAGAGTCTGCATATTTCCAATCCGATCATTCTGAAACATACATCTGGTCTGTAATGACAGGCAGGCTTATGCTTATAATTGGGATCTGCTACATTGGGTGCCATACAAATTCTTCACATACAGCAATTTCTGTATGTGTTATCACTAACAGTTTATTCAACTGATAGGAAAAAAATCTCATTTCTGGAACAGAAAAAAGAATGTGTGTTCTGGATTACATTAACAGCAATAAGCTATCAATTTACAGCTATTTCACTTATTTATGGAGAAAACAAAATCTACGAAATTCCTGAGAACATGTAAGTTTTCAGTAATGCCTGAAATATTTCAATAGACTTCTTGTGATAAGTAAAATTTTCTTTAAAGTTCAACTTTCAGACCAAACATTGCCATGCAGTCTCAAATCATTTTACAATTCCTGTATAATTACAAATGCATATCAAGCAAAAATCGCAAACCAACACACAAAAAAGGCAAAGAATATTTATCCAATATATTTAGTAGATGAAGTACACATATACAGTGTTTCAGCAAAAATTGCTAAAAACTCAACCCCACGCAGAGAAAAATAAAAATGTGACAGCTATCCCTGGAGCCTCTAAACAACGGTAAGTAAAACTTGTGCTTCTTAACAGTAATGGGCTTTAAAAAACAAAAGAAAAATGGACTACTGAGTGCAATCAGATTGCTCACACCATTTAGAGGATTTGTTTTAATTTCAAATTATTTTATCATTATTTTAGTAGCAACAGCAGCTAATTACACAGAAGTTTCACATGTTGACAAAGTTCATTTCCCTTTTATGCCCACATCCCACTCCACCCCGAGCAGAACAGCTAAACTCCCATTCATTTAAAGCTATTGTCAGTCAAGATGCATTCATTCATGGTAACAGTGATGATACCAGGTGAAGATGGATGATGATTTACAAGCCATTATAATGAGGCCCCCATCTTTTATTGATATGATCAAAAGTATGAGACACCCACTGCTGCTCGAGCACTTTGTATCTTTCCTTGCATATGTAGAGAGGTTTACCACGCCTGCAGGACAAAAAAAWAACAAACAGAAACAAAAATCCCTCCTTGTTAATATGCCAAATAAATGGAAAATTACTTCATTGTCAGTAATATAAGCAACATTTGATATTCGTATAATTTTTTTCCAGGGGAAGTGGGCATTTTTATTGATGGGGATGGGGCTGGGAGGTTCGCTAACTACCGGGGGCTTCCCCTCCTCCCTCTTGGACAGCAGAATCCCGCAAGCATCTGTTGTTCATTCAGACACACATAGCTTAAGCTGTTCTCCTTCCCCTCACTGGAAACCACGTGCCTTGCCATTAAAGACCAAATAACAACAACATTTGGGAGAAAAATGCCTCTCTGCAGCGCTCAGAATGATCATCACTGGGAACTTCGCTGAGTGCCTAGTATGTCTTACTCAGTGTTCGTGATTACACCATCTTTGGATCTAGAAAAAAAATTCCTCCAGATCAATCTAATTTGCACAAAATGGGAATTTTTGCTTGGAGGAAGGTAGAGTTTGCTATCTTGTTACTGGATGTAGCGCATTATATAAAGTAGATCTACACAGGGCAACACCACTGAAACACGCTTACTACTAAAACATTACCTAAGATCTCGGTCTTCTTCACCATGTGCATCCAGATAAACAGAACCCCAAAGGCAGAAACGATGGCCTCGTATGATGATGATTACAGAGGCATTAATCAGAAGAAATATTCCTGTCCCAGCTCCACAGTTTTGAGAATGCTGTAATATTACAGGATGAAAGAAGGGAAGAGTACAAAGATCCTATTAGTGTCTGACAACTTTATTACAAAAAAGTTAAAAATTGTAATTAGTTTTTGCTTAAAGTACCATAAACTGGTACTATTTACTAAGGAACAGTTTGACAAAGTGTAGCCTACTCCAAAATTCTCCAAGCAAACAAGAAACCTATGTCTTGTGCTGCCATAACTTTTGGTTCCATGCTCAAAAAAGGGAAGCTATCCATTAGACAGTAAAAAGAGTTACTTGAGAAAAAAGAAAAAAACATTGTAGAGAATATTTTGCTATCGATAGCAAGCTGTATAGTGTGAGCAAATATTTTTCACAGATAGCAAGAATAAGAGAAGTATTCAGAAAAAAATTCTTGTTTCCCCTTCTACAGTGGACTGTACTGCTGAACATTTGCTTTCGCTATCCACATTCACAGATCTAGTGTACAGTTTCACAAACGTAGTATCCTGCTTAAAACAGTATGTCATTCATTACCATAAATGGCATGATCTGTATTAACTCATCAATTCATTTTGGCAATTACAAATGTGCTTTTAGATACAGTTTTATTACAATGGGAGGCTATAACACCACAGGTTAAAAATCAAATGTAATATCCTATATAGATTTTCAGTCCTTTTTWAAAAAAAAACTTCATGTTTTCATGAAGCTTACCTCTTAAACGTAACTGTTAATTCTATGTTGAATTTTGCTCCATCTTGTTTCCCCCACTATACTAGCACTGAGAGAAAGAAATTAAGAGTTCTCTGAGCAGACTGAGAACTCAGTTTTCAGAGGTCCAAAAACCGTCTAAATTTTGTTTTGTTTTGTCTGTCCCTCCCTCAAAAAATTCCCCTCACAGTTTACTGCAGCCTAAGTAGTTCTAGTGTATTACAAAAGTTTGTGTATTTGCAATGCAGACAACAAATGTAGACAGTCTTCTAGAAACTGATGTGTTTAGTGAGAACAGCTCTCAAAGCAAACCTTCATTATAGGCAGGAAAATTCTACTAGAAGCTGTTCAACTAAGGAGGGAAAATATTATTCCTGAAAGCACACACTGATTAGAAAACTTTACTGCTGAATTAAAGTCAAAGGTTTTAAAATGATGCTTCTCTAACTATGGTCCATAGACCACTGGTAGGTCGCTGGGTATCAGAAAGTGCACCATTAAAGAAAAAACAAAAAACCCCACACATTCATATTCTTACGTATACAGAATGCAAGGAAGCAAAACAGGAAAAAAAAATACATGAACATTCAGAATGTAGAGAAACTTCCCTTGGTTATAAATGAAAACCATGTACCAACATTACACACAATGGTTTCTGGAGTTTTTCAAACAAATGAAGTAGGCTATTTTTTAAAGCAGGTTTAAAAAATTAATAAAACTGCTCTCAAGGATCCAGGCTAGGTCCACATGTCAGAAATAAGCACTAAGTATTATATGAGCATATTTTAGAAAGAAAATCATCAAAACCAAAGAGTGAGTTAAAAACAGTCCATTCGTTTGAGAATTGATTATTATAGAAGTGGAATTCACTCTCTCTTACCAGTACACATTCACAGTAACTCTGTTGTTTGCAGCATAGTCCTTTCAAGCATACAAAAGTACCACAAACTAGACAAACAGCAGGATCTTTAGGGACCTTGGTACAAACAGTGCAAGTCTTTCTGTGATAATACTGAAAAATGGTATTATAATTCTCAGGCAATTGAAGGAGGCGTGGCAAGTCCCACTTAGGCTCCTGGATAAGCAAAGCCTACAAAGATGATAAAAATAAATCAGTTTTGTACATCCGCTTAGTTGGAACTCAGAAAAGAAAATACTAAAGAAAGGAAACATGCACTTTAAAATCCTTCACTTTTTCTTTATTTCACAAGTTCAGAAACTGCACCTGGCTGAGCAGCACAGACTGGGCTGCTTGCGAAGCCAGCTGCTCCGCAGTAAGACCTCACCCTGAGAGCGCTTCACAGGAAGAGTCTCCTTCCCCTGAGGAGGTCGACATGGCCGCACTGCATCTTTTGTAAAGGATGCTAAATGAATACTAGCCTTTTCACAAGATGTTTTCTAAATGTGATACCGAATGTAAACGCCTTCATAGCTAAAACAAGGGGATCAAGAGCGATCTAAAGTGAAGCCTCCCATTCACTATGCCCCATCAAAAGTTAATCTCAGCAACACACTGTTGCCAACTCCCAGCACTGACTATGAAATCTGTCTCTGGAGTTTGGACTAAAACTTTCAAGAACAGAGGAAAGTTAGGCTCTGTAAGTGACATTTGGAGATGTCTGCCTCATTTTCAGAATTGTGTTTTCTTTGAGGACATGAGGAAGTGATCACTACTCACAATYTTTTTGAGGACACCAAAGTGTTCTGTTTCAATCTACTTACTTTTACTGGATTTAAAATCAGTCTGCACAGGAGTCAAATGAAATCTTTCTCACCATGTATAAAATGTTAATTTTTTTTTAAAGAACATAAGGTTTAAAAACCTAACTTAGAAAATAAAATAAAGCCACAATTGCRGTTTTCCTTTTCAATTATGCTATTTTGCCTGTTCCTTTTCAATCATGAAAACAACATAATCAGTTTCACTGAAATCTGTTTTCTCAAATGCCTATGCAGTTGCCTGTCAGCAACAGTATTTTGAGATTAACCTAAGTATTCAAATTTTCACTTGCAATAGCCCAATATATGCCTGCACAACACACAAAGGCAGATGCAGAGATGCATCTGATCTGCCTTTTTGACTCAATAAACTTAGGAGATAGGTGCACTTCAATTATCTGTTATAATTGAAATATTAAACAGCTTTTATCCTATTGATCTTACTTAGTATAGCAACTGAAAATACTCAAAATATCAGTAACATCTAATAAAAAGGGCAAACTTACACGAAATATTTTCTTGAAAGATGAGGTTTTTTTGTGTGCCCTTAGCAGGCTTCAGGTGCAGAAGATATGGATATACTCACTACTGTGTAAAGGTAGCATTTTGATTTTCTCTCCCCAGCCACCATATTGAAAACAATTAAGTTTTCTTGTTCCTATTTTAACCAGTCCCATCCACATCCACTAATATTTSTGATTGTTTCTAATTTACAAGTCAGGTTTTCAGATTGTAATGTAAAACAGTAGTGTATGTACACAGTGAAACAAGGTGTAAATAGGTGCTTCCACATCAGCGCTATTTGGAGGGAATAGTTTGGTTACGTACCTTTACTTGATCTGGATGTCTGTCTGCAAAGGAAGCCAATTCTGAGCACCACTGTGATATCATGTCAAATGCTGGCACTGGCCAATCGAGGCAAGAGGCACTAGTGAACTGATCGGATGACTGAAAAGATGGTAAGAGACCCAGGCAGCTTGCAAGAACTGTGAATTCCTCATCTTCCTTTTAGATATGAAACCAGAGAGTTTCAGATTAGTACTTATGCTTGGAATTCTTAATATCTTTTATTTTAAAATGTGTCTATTCTGATAACAACAACACAGATAGCCTAACAAAATGATGTTAAAGTATGTTCACAGACAAAGAAAAGCTTCTGTTTTTCCAAAGCATAGCAAGTTGGATCCTCAAAACTGGAGAGCAGAAAGCAGAAAACTGGAGAGAAAAACAAAATAAAAATAAAAATCCTGCTTAGCTTCCTGCTGAGTCTCCCAAACTGGCTCATAGCTATACTATAGAACAGCCAATTTTGATGCAAGCTCGTCGGTGAGCTGGGCTGCAGCTGCATCAGCTTAAAGCAGCTTAAAACAYCATGGAACTTGATGTAATTTTCTGCTGATGCAATATCTCTGAGAGCAAAGCCCATACGTTAATGGAAATTAAGCAAACTCAAGACTGAATTATATCATCTCCACAAATGCAGGACAAGTTTTAAAACTATGTTGACATTTTATGAGACAAGCAGACAACTAGCAGTGACCTGATAAAGCAAGCATGTATTTGCTGTGTTTTAAGAATGTCTTATCATTTTTTCAGGGCAGTTGCCCTGAAAATAAATGTATAGAAGAGAAACAATGCTGCAATATACAACTAAGAAAAACCTTATGAGAGAAAATATGTACCATGGTGGTGGTGGGGGGGAACCTTACATTTTTTTGATCATAAGCTTTTAAATGGAAGYCTTTGAAGGTGCCCCTCCCAATCTGTACCTGGCAACTGGGTAAATCCCCTCCAAAAAGATGGTGTTGAAGAAGGCTGGTGATCCTGAGGAAAGGTAAGCAGAACTGCTGCAGATAACACTCTACAGAATCAGGATTTACCTACAACAGGAGAAAAAGCATTTACTAAATTCTGTCCTGGGTAAGTTGTTTCCTATCTAAGAAACTGAACATTAACCAAAATGTTATTTAAGTATATTATAAAACACAGTGCATCAAACACCATATATTGCAAAGGCTAGCATTTCATTAATAATTTGAAAGAACTCTTTTGTTTACTTTGCAAACAGATGTCTTCTCTAATTAATTATTCAGATTTTTAGATTTCTGACAGTTTTTATACATATGATTAAAAAGTATTATCATAAAAAATAATCTGTAAATAGGTTTCTCAATGCAGAACTATACATATATGACATTAGTAAGAGAAAGATTTGCACAGGCAAACTGTCCCAAAGGGTTGTGCTTTGATCTAGAAAATAGACTTGTACTGCAGTCTTTAGCAAGATCAGAGAAAATCCATTACAACAACCAGGCTGAAAAACGTAAATGAGAGACAGAAAGAGGATACATTGGAAAAACTCTCAAGAGATCTGCCAGTACCACTGTTAATTCTTCAGTTTCTCTTTCTTCATATATCTTCCCCTTAGACAGCTCGCTAACTACATGACCCAGCAACACTTCCCAAGATTTTTCTCCACTGGGTGTATTCTGCAAATAAAAAAGAGAAATCCTAAATGCATCGATTACAAAAGGAGAAAAGGCTTCTGTAAAAATAACAATGAGGAAGTGCATTTCCTTTTAATCAATACACAAACTTTGACTTGTAGAGACACATGTTTAAAAAAAGTTACATAAAGAGAATGTTTTTAGCTTATACAGTGAAATCTGAATTGTCACTTATCTTCAATTATGTATGTTATTAACTGTGTTATAGAAAGACATTTTATAATGTTGCGTTTCCCATGTTTTCTGTGCAAGTATAAAAATGCTTAAAGTTAAGAATAATCACGTTATTACTTATTCTGTTTCAATAAAATGTGAATTCTAATACCACTAATTAAAAGTAATTTTCCAAAATGTACCAACTAGAATCAGTGACAAAAGACTTGCCCATCTATTGTTAAGTTAAAAGAGTCTATCTCAGAAAATGGAAAGCTGTGTTTGGAATGAAAAATATTTACTACAGATGGGAAAAAAATTCTACAGTGGAAAGAATAAATAATCACTCAGCTTTGTACCATAGCATTTATGCTTAAAGGCAACAATTATAGAAAGACATCAGAAATAAAAAGCAGTATTTCCATAAATTTTTAAGTCAAACTTTACGCAGGGAAAACATTATTCGATACAGGTCTTGCACACAGCTGGGCTCCAGGCAGGAACTTCATGCAGGAGGAGGAAGAGGAAGAAAAAGAGCAGCAGTAGGAGCAGGGGGAGGAGAGAGAGGACCTGGAAAGACATCTGAGCAAGGGCAAACTCAAGTCTGGGACCTTCACAGATCCCCTCTGTGCTTGGGGTGGTTTCTCACTTGGGTGGGGTGGAAGAACCAAGGAGGAAGCAATGTGGGGGTCCCCGAAGGCATGAAGATAATGCAGATCTCAGCTAAGCGCGCACTACCTGCTGCTACCTGGACTTGGACCTTTGTACACTGAGGAACCTCACAAGACAAGCACAAGGGAAAAGCAGGATGTTTTCAAGGGACAGTGAGAGATGCTTTCAATATAGCTGTTACAGCACGTATGCAGCAAGGAGCAGCATCTCATATCTATCCCCTATGTCTTTGCTCTTCCACCTGGAACACTGTCAGCCTTCAACGGGCTTCACAGGAGAAAAGTCAAAATTCCCAAACTTGCAGAATTTAATCTGTTGGGTTGTTTGGACACACTAAAAATCACAACATACATTCACAGTAACATATTGTTTAATGTGCTAGTATTTTTCACTCAGCCATAATATCCAAAGACAAGTGTGCTAGTGAAAATTGCACTAAAATGGACTATCTTTAATATCAAAAGACATGGCTACTTCATAAATCCATTATCTGAGCTATTATAATAATTTGCAAGCCTAAAGGACTTGCAAGCTTAAATTGCCTTGTATGTTGTAAAYGCTTTTACGCTTCTATAGGAAAACATCTTGGTATTAATATATAGYAAGCCTACCTATCACATGCCCTAAATCTGTTTTCCTACAATAAAGTATCTCACTGTGGACAAAATTTAAGCAATGTAAACATATGTTCAGATTAATCTCAACCGATGCTACTAACAAAAAGGCAGTCTATATTTATCATATGGACTATGAAGGAATATAAGCTGATAACACATTTATTTATTTATATGCTTTCTGCCATAAATTTAAAACTACAAAATTATTCATTACTTCTTACCCATTAAGTAAACAGAAAAATGGAACCAAAATCATTGCCAACAATCTCTAGCACATGGTCTTGAAATTCTAATAATATGACAATATCCTGAAATAAGGAGGGAGGGAACTAACAAAATACAGCATCCATTCTACTGCCCTGTGACCTCAAATACTTAATGCAAGTTCAGTAAACAAAATAATAATAATAAAAAATCTTGTGCAGTAGCAGTTAAGCCAGCAGATAATTTGTCCTTAATATCATGGCATAGTAACAGACTGGTGTGACAAATCTGCTTACATGTGAGAACAGGTCACATTTCTCAGCATGCATTTCATGTTACAGCCAACATAATGTAATGCCTGGCTGTTGTCTGACAGGGTATTCCTGGTCCCATTTCCTCTCCTGGCCCCAACACTTCCATCCGTTCCCATCTTGCACTGGCACTAATCCGACTTTCTGGGGAATCAACCCATGGAGCAGAAAACTATCTGAAGGATCAAATGAGTGGCAAAGCCAGTGCACAAAAGCAGATGGGAGTGTGAGGCCTGGCTCAGGGAACTCTCTATTTCGGAAGGAGCTGGCATTCAATCAGCCAAGCTGACATAGCAAAACGTGCCTTCACTTTACTCATAAACGCTATCAAGAGGAAAGGAAACAATAAGGAAACACTTACATGCCTAGTCTACAAATTTCCTAAATTCCTTCTCTGCCTCTTCACCACGGGAGTGCTCTAGACTACAGTTTGAGAGAAATGCGTACACCTAGCCATGGACAGCATGAACAAATAYGGAAAAGAGCAAGTTCTCTTCCATCAAAGAGCTTGCCTGCCTTTCCTGAAGGGATGGTATCAGATCAGCCCATGGAGAGTTTCAGTAAGACAGCAAGGAACACTGCATTTACTCTATCCTAATGCAACTAACTCAGAGTGAAACCATAGAGACATCATCTGCACTCTGAAATTCAGCTCTGGAATGATGTATTCACTTTTAAGCTTTGAAGTCTCACTCATGTATGAAAATCTGCAAAAAAATTGCACATACAGAAAAAAACCAGGATTTTTGTGAAGCAGAAGCATAAAATTATATGCAAAGCAGAAATAYGTTACATTCCTTCTAGAAATACATAACCATAATTTCACAAAATGTTTTAATAAATTAACCAACCTTTTTGAGAGCTCCAGACTCTTTCCATGCCATCCTATCTTCAGCACTGCATTTAACAGAAAGCGCTGCCAAGGCTTGAGTATACAACAAAGTGAACAGCACCTTTACAATGCAGGTAAAGTGTTCTGTAACATAAGCAAAGTCATTTTTTAAACACTTAATATTTTTAGCAAATATTCTAATTACAGAGTCTTTTCTTTTTGCTTTGCTTTTCAAACAAAAAGCAAATTCTATACAAAAATGCAAAACACCACAACTATATTTACCAGCTTTTAAAAACAATGATATGGCAGTCCTCAAGAACTGAGCAAGTACAGGACAAGTATTCTTCCACTGCTCCATATGTTCCTGTTAATTCTGCTCAGCAGGGAATTCTTCCTACGGGACCTTTGTTTTCTCCAAAGGTTGCACCAATTCAAGCTACTGATTACTGATAGCTACARCTGATTGAGTGCTGTAGATGCAGGCAAATGCACATCCCACCATGTCTTCTGGTCATAATTAAACCATGTGCATTAAGCTAAGTTCATACAAATACTGGAAAAGTTGGTGAACTCTCAAGGAAATCATAGTAAGAGAGACATATGRCATACTTCACTTTCTATCCCTCAACTTCCAGATATGGACCCAGTCATACAAGATTTGCTGCAGATCATTCTTTAACAAGTACCTGATTACTGAACCTCATTTTTAAAAAGTGGTTTTTTTTTTTTTTTTTTTTTAATAAGAGTTTTCCATAATATTTAAAGGATTTCCTACATATAGGTTGCAGGAGAAAGGCTCCAACATCTCTTGGGAGAAGCTGGTAACAGAGGCAAAATAAGACTTCCTAAAATTGGAAAAAAGGTGAATGTGATGCTTCCTGGAAATTAAAATATGGTAACAKTCTCTTTTTGTCCTCTCACATTAGAGGGTATTTTCCTTCCCAAATAATCTGTGTTTTTAAGATCTACATAGATCAAAGAAGTTCCATATCACCTCTACCATTCCTTAAGCACAATTCTAACTAAAACACATACCTAAAATAATGTAGAGAAAAATTAAGCTTTTAAAAGTTCTGCTCAGATTTTGAAGGTAAAAAAACTAAATTTATTTACATAAATACCTCACAAAAATTGGGTTAAACTCCTCCTTTTTTTCTAGAGGATTTGAATGAGCTTTGTACAAGAAAATGAAAAGGAGGCAAGAGAAATGAAACTCTTCACTTCTCCTTTCTTATACTCAATATCAAAGACTACCACAGGCTCTAAACTAAACGCCTGACTACATAAATTAAATTTGTGACCTAATTATTAATTTTTTACTTAACAAATGTTTGCAACTCAATGCAGACAGAAACACTTTGATTTTGATACTTTTTACTGTCAACTGCATACATCTAGTAAGCACAATTTACATCTAAATGATCACTTGCAACTATATATTTAAAAACGTATGTTTCTGTATTACCTTCATAAGTAGCTTAGTYTAACCATGACAAAGAACACTGGTATACTTTACCCACCCCAGATTACAGCAGGTAGCGCAATGACAACTTTCCTCACTGTATTTCTCCAGAAGGAAAATCTGATCCCATCAGATCTCCAGGCCCTACTTTCTTCCTCCGCTAGAGCCTCTAGTTCCTTAGCAACTCTTCTCCTGAGCAGTAACAGGGGAGCAGCTTTCTGCAGATCTCTCAGGACCCACAGATTAAACTAGAGCCACTCCGAGTTGTACAAATTGCCTCTTCAGCCTAAACTACAATCTACAATCCTAGCTAGRAACGAACTCAAGTACTGAGCTCTGTCTCCATCAGTAGCAGGCGCAAGCACCAAAGATCAATTTTACATGGCGAAAGCAAGAATGAAAGAGTCAACTCCGTAATTTTTTTGCAAACATCGGTGATTGAGATAAAAATAAGAAACTACTACTTCAAACTTAGTAGCCCCCTACTTCCAGGAGACAAGCTTCATGCAGAAGCCAGCTGTAGCTTCTGCAGAATTATACAGGCACTTGCAATTACTCCCCCTTTAAAGAAAAAAAATACATGGAGTTAAAGAGAACACAGACAAGAGAGATGGCATACATATATACTACAAATGTCACTTGTCTTCCCAACCTCTTATCTTACCACAATTTCTTTTGGACAATGTCTATTTTATATGAGCCCTGAGCTCATATGGGGCTCCAAGAACTTTGGTGAAGCAAACTGACAACAGAAAATTTGGCAAAGATACCAATATGGATCAGCTGTAACAGCCTTGCACCTTTGGCTTTACTTTTTTTTTTTTAGATCCTGTAACTGTTCAAATTTAATTTTTTTATTTTGTTGCTTTACTTACTAAGCGCTAGCTAAAAAAACATAAGATTCTTAAAACACTGGCATTCTTGTAGCAGACAATTCACCCAAGTTTCCCACAAAATACTTTATTAATAATCATTAGACATAAAATACTAATCTTCACATCTACTTTTGTTCCTCTCCAACTACATATATTTGTATATACAAATCGTTGTGAAGATTGCACTGATTAGATATTTCAGGCACAAAAGTTAAAAAAACAGAATACCATATACAACATCTTCATTAATATAATTTAAAACATTGATTTATATCTCTRATGTTTTAATTTTAAAGATCTAAAGGCACAACAAAAATGCCCCAAACTGTAGGTACCCTAACTAAGTAAAGGGCTGCAGGCGGGCAGCGTGGATGCACGCTTGCAATCTTCCATCCAAAGGATTCTCTCAGTTAGACCTAAAAAGACCAGTAAAGTTCTCAAGCAGGACCTGGAAAGAAGAGAGAGTGACGAGCGTACGTCAAATGTTCCCCTCCTTCTTTAATTTTTCCCTTGATAATGGTAGGCTTTGTTGGGTTTAAAAACGTAACTAGGAAAGTTATGTTTGCCAGCTGTACTGGAAGACAGCGTGTAATTATGAGCGGGTGAGGGAACATTCTTCATCTAACAATAGTAAGTGTGTAGAAGTAGATCTTGGTGGAGATTAAGGTATTTTTCTCTAAAGAGATATTACAAAGATTAAGGTTATATCAAAAATATTTGTATCAGTAGCAACAGACTGTATTTTAAAAAAATCAAATTTGCTTCTTGGTATTTATAACTGCTTTGATTTTTTTGCAATTAAGCAGCAAAATTAGAGCAGTAGTCAACATTCACCAATTCGTCATAGTCCATTTCACCTTCTAATTCTCATTTGGTTATGCTGAGGTTGWTATACAGTGCTCAACGCTGTGCATCTTAGCACACTCTAAAATTATTACATTTTAAGAAAATTGATTTTTATTAAATAATTCCTTGTCCTTATCCTTACCTTATTACTACTTGTTAAATTCTGTAGAAATTTTGTCTAGTGTATAATATGTTTTTGAAATTAAATTGTTACATTTACTTACATGTACACAATGCACAAATTACACTGAATTACATATCGTTTTTGGAGAATACATGGAATTGGGGGGAAAAAAAAAAAAAGTACCCTCCCAGAACTAACAGAGGAGAGATGTCATCTATCTGGGCCACCTCTAAGAAGCCTGACTTCCACTCATACTTCATCTAGTTTTTTTTTGGAAAACATCAAAGGAACAGCCCAGAGGCAGCATTTTGCGTAATGAGAGCCCAGGCTTTGAAAACAAGCATCTCAATCTCAAAACATCCCACAAGAGACAAACTAAAAACAACTAGACATAGGGCTCAATTATTATTAGATTATTATGTGGTATCTCTAATTTCTAAAATGCAAAATAACTGACAATTTCAGGTATTCAGGATGTTAAAGCAGTTACGCTCTTGCCTACTGCAAAGAGCTATTTTATTTGCCTTTCTCCCACGAGCAAGGGAGCTGAGTGGCGTCCTCCTAAAGCCCCCCAGTGGGGGTTGTGTGTTTCATAGTAGGACGCCTTTTTAATTTTATAATGCTGGAGGTTACTAGCACAGTTGTATGCTGTGGAGAAACTGCTCAGATGTCTGTTCCTTTTGTTGTACGTAATACACTGCACAACACRCTGCACTAAATGCAGTCTTATTTGGGCTTAAGTGTTTGCACCCAAATAGACAAATCTGATATTATTCTGATAGTCTAAAAGTTATATTGATATGACCAGGTCATTATAATCAAGATAAATGTTAAAACTGAATCTTTGTACTTATTTTTGAACAATATCAAGAAATGCTTTTATGGTCCTATTTAAATTTTTTTTTTCTTAAACAGAACATCCCAATTTACAGTCCACATTAACAACCCATTAAATGAATTACTTAATCCTCTTTAAAATAAAGTTGATGTAGAAAATACTGCTAGAGAGCTATTTTAACATTAGTGCAAGAAATGCAATGGAGAAAGAGTGTAATACAAACAACTTATCTTTTAATTTAATTTCCAAATGAGGTGATATACACTGGCAGGCAACAACTGCAGGAAAGAATTCACAGAGCAAATAAATGCAAAATGATAAATCCTTTACTCTTTTCAGTGGATTCAAAAGGGCATGTTTGTATAAATAACCTTTTAAAATATTTTTCTTGATCTAAAACTCAGTTACTTGAACACAAACTTTAGAAAAAAAAGAGTCAGCACTGAACTTCTGATAATTCATGCAAGGTACATTGAAGTCCCAGCATACAGATAAATATTTCAGCTTCTATGCTGAAATTGGATATATTCAAGTTGATTACATTCATTCTATATTTAGTCAAGATCCTTATCCAATTATGAAAGAAAAATTTTAGTATTCAGCTCAACGCTGCTTGTTACAWTTTCGTTGCATGTCATTGAAATTTTCTTTTAAAAAAGATGCATCAGAACATCCAGGTCAGACTCTTCAGCATCTGAGCCTTGAGAGAGTTGCAACCAGGGGCTACATTTAGGTAACACACAGCAARAAAGAAAAACTTTCCCACAGTGTACAGAAATTGAGCTAAGCCCTCAAGAGCGGCGTTTGCGCTCAAACAAGGCCATCACTCGCCAGGCAAGAGCGGCACGGCGGTGCCGGCCGGGGCAGCGCGGGCTGCTGCGCGGACGCCCCGCCAAACCCGGCCGCCCCGCCGCGCTCCTCGCCCCGGGGCCGTCACCGCTGCCCAGCCGCCTCGCCGGCCTGCGCACCTACCAGACCCGCGCTCGCCCAAAATACTATTAAATACTTTTAAAATACTAGATTTTAAGCTACTTTTTTGTGCTTTAAGCACCAGAGCACCTGGACTCACTGGCGGCTCCGACGACTCTCTGCTTCAGCAGATCTGACCACAGGGGTCTCAAGTCAGGCACAGACAAAAATTAAACACTTGCAATGAAAGGCAACAACAAAGAGCGGCCAGTTTGAATTAAATGACTTGCTCTGTCAAACTGTGTTGCAGAACAGGGGGAAAAGRAGGAAGAAACCACTTCACAAGGACAGAGTAAGTTGTGTTAACAACATACCAGTGTCTCTCCATATCATGCTTCATACACAACACTATTTCTTACTTCTGTAATAAAAGAAACAAAGGTCCTACAAACTAAGTCCTAATTTAGTACACAGTCCCAATTCACGTCACCATGAACTGTCCACCCTATGCATCACAACTGACATAGATTTAAACCCAAGATTAAAAAAAACGCTCTGACCTCCACCACAAAGCTTTTCCTGTAATAAAGGATTTAATTTGTAGTGTTCTTTCTTTGTGATGGGTTCAGATCAATTTTCTTCTCTGAATGAAGAGGCTGAACAGTCTAATGGCACTTATATTGCCTTCATCAATGTCACATTGAAAAAGATACCAGCAYCTATCAACAGTTAATCAAGTAGTTAAGGCAATTCTCAGTGCTATATCTGAAGGACAAAACAGGAATTTTGGATCCTCCTTACAGAGGGCTCATGCTTTTTAAAAAGAAACATCCTGTAAAACGAAAGGATTTTGAGTACAAGGAAAAAGGAGATTTAATACTTGAATWCTTTTAGTTTGCTGTCATTATACAAATACAGTACCTCTAAATATGTCAGCATACCCAATAAATTACACTGCAGGATCAGTACTACTAGAGGATAGCATCCATTCTAAAATAGCAAGGAAACTGGATTTTCTGTTCAGTATTACAGTTCTAATACCCTGCCAGGGGATTCTGCACCAYACTGTGGCACCACTACTCCTGCAAAGTAATTAAGTCAAATGTTAAAGGAAGGTACTGAAAATCGTCTGTCAGAGCGCACAGGCATCAGTCCTTGTGTCTGAATATCCGTATCCAACCAGTCTACAACTGCAATCACTCCAAAGCAACAGAGAAAGTGCAGGTAGCGGCAGGACCTTCGGTGGATTTTGTTCACCCATATCACTGAGCTGCCACGTGACTTCGGACAAGCCCCATCACTATTTTATGCCTCAGCTCTGCGCCAAGAATTACTGCTGGTGACATCCAAATTTGTCATCTACACAGCCATTGCAAGGTTCTCAACAAACTTGTTACTACYTGCTTTTCTGAACTGCACTCTACACTTCAGGACAGAGAATTATGAAAAACTTGCTTTTTATCCTGCCTAACCAATTTGATGAAGCAAGAATTAGAAAGATAAATGGCAATTTATTTCCAATTTAATACTTCATAGATTTGAAGTGGTTATATTCATCTTCTTCCTGCCACTTGCCTTTCCCCTTTCAGCTGCAACATATACTAAATAAAAGAATTAAGACTTTATCTAAGTAAAAGAAAAACATGCAGCTGATGTGCAGATCTTCACAGAATTCTCTGCAGGTTTACTATTAACTGAATATTGTTCTTCCTAGTAAAAAGGTATGCTTTCMTAAAGAGTGTTCTTTAATGCTTAAGTATGAACTACAAAAGGACTATTGTTTGCACTTTGGCTTCGCCACTCCCTTTCCTGTATTTCAGATGAAGTTAGTTTCATTAAATTACCCCTCTAAGACCACCTGATAAAAGGTGTTACATAAAATTGCAGKAAAAATGTATAGTTTCCTACTCCAAATATATTTTATTCTCTCAGTCTTTTCATATTTTAATAATTTACTGAGCATATTTAATACATAAACATGCACGTTGAATCAAAAATACTAACCCACAAAGTAAACAGATACATACAAACTGACCTGAACTGAATTAGAGCATTCAGTARTTAGGACTGAACATCTCTTCAGCGGAAACAAAGTTTCTGCTACGCTTACCATAAGTTAATATGAGTCAAAAGCAAAGAGTTTCCCTTTTTATCTACCAAAAAAATTAACAAAACTCAGCAGATATCAAAATTGCCACACAGACTCCACTACAGATACTCTGTTCATTGTCAGTGAAATTATAAGGATTGTTTGCTTCCCCCTCCTCCTTTTTTTTTTAATAAAGGTATAACTACAGATAATCCAACTAGAAATCAGAGGGACTGAACTACCATGTGCTGGAACAAACACTGTTTAGTAGCAAGATAGGTCACGTGCAGCTGCTCTTTTCATATTTTAAAAAAAAAGTTTTAAAATAATTTTGACATTAGTAATGAAAAATATAGTTCATAAATATCTATTAAATATTTACTCCAAATTATACTATATGCTGTCTCTGTTGTGGCTGCTGCACTATAACAGTTACTGTCTTTCTACATTTCCTCCTATTATATGATACTGCTGCAGTTTAAACTCTTAAATTCCAACTAAATTACAATCTTTCACCCTTGGGCACCCAGTTCAACTTGAAGTATTGAGCTGCCTCTCTGAGCTAAGAGATGAAGGTCAAACAAAGGACACTTTTCCTTTCAGTAAAAGAAYGTAATAGTTTTTGCTCAGCTCTTGCATCTTCACTGAATAGGCTGACTGATGAGGTGAGAAGACAGGGGACACAGATAAGCCCGTCAAACCACAACAAAAAATTCTGTTCAGTGCCATCTTCTGTAGATAAGGCAGAAACATTATTTGAGACTACACAGTAGACAAACTAGGATTTGTTTTTCTGGAAACCATCATGAATGCATGTTCACATGAACAATCATCTAAGTATACATATTTTTGTAACATACCCTTGTGCAATGGTTGAGGCATGGTTAAAATCTGGATAAGCAAAAGGGATGAGACATCTCTGTAAAGTACAGGAACTTCCGGCAGTTCTTCACCTATCAGCCTGCAGGAAAAAAAAAAAAAAAAGCCCAAAGAAAGTCACTTTTGACATTAAAACCCATTTTCCATTTTCATATTTTATTTTGCATTGTACTGTAAATAGTATTACATTTGATATCAAGCTTCTGGAAGTCAAATACTTCACAAATCTCTAAGGAGCCTTGATTTTAAAATCACTTAATGTTACTAATGGATTGTAATACTCATGAAGAAGTTACCATTTGGGTACCTGATTCTAATTACAATACTTAAAAAAATTTCCAGACTGCATAAACTATTTACCTCTATATACAGACTCAATTAACATTCAGTATTGTGTTCCAAAACAATAAAATATACATACTACCTAGTAGGACAGTAATTTAATTGGCTTCTCCGAATGTGGTATTACAACAATGAATACTCTAATTACATTAATATTACTGGGATTATTCCTACTGGAAAACACTGAGCCCTTCAGAAGGYTATTTCCATTCTTCATGTACAGGAATGAAGGCAAACAGTCACGATAGGTGGGAAAATGCAATCTTACACAATTTGTTTAAAAGAGAAAAAAGCTAGAAAGGCAGARAACAAGCACAAAGAGATGCTGCAAACTTTTAAACTATTCAGATTTACTCTATGATATAATATTACCTCACAGTTTTATGCTTTAAAGAAGAGTATGTTAGCAGAAAGGAGGCAGCATTTTTCTAACCTGGTGTAACACTTCAAATACAAACAATATCCTGTAGGGCACATTTTACAAGTTCCTACAGCTGAGTAAAAATTGCAAAATATCAAAATTGCAAGAACAGTTTTCCCCTCTAACTGATGTGGAAGTGTGCAGGAGATCTCAAGCACAAGCAACTGGTGCAATGCCATATGCATCCTCCACTGTCACCCTTTCCCTTCTGCGACATGCACAGAAGAAAGCGCTGGTTTGATTCTTATTCCCATTCCCCACATTAGGAGAAAGCGGTGCAAAGACACCACTTCTGAATGCGACACTCAGAAACTGAGACCATCCTAGATCGGTCTCTTCTGCCATCACAGTGGAGGATTGGCTGTTAAATGCCGTAGGGGTAACACGGAAGGAGTTGGGGGGGGGGGTGTTTGATTTTTTTTTTTTTTTTTTACATATTTCTCTCTATTATTACTGCTGCAGAAGCCATATTGTGATGCCCTGGCATAACTGACCCCATAACTGAATCTCTCATGGAAAACAGAGTCCTCAATAGCTTCTCACAACAGATACAAACAGATGCAAATGCTGYGAAGGAAAATATCTATCACCCACTTCTGAGTTTCTTCCAATTGCCATGTGCTTGAAATGCTCTTTTTCTTCCTGGAAGGGAATTTTCTCCTGAAAATTTCTCCTATTAGTCCTCATCCCTTTTCATGTTTCTCCTCTTTTGTCATTCTTCTCATTTGTCAGAAAAATGCATAGAAAAGAGTTCTCTCTCTCCTGGTGGGAGCTTTGCTTGCTTAGGACAGCTATTGGTCTCTACCATGTTTTACCTCACTAGGTCCCACTCTATAAGAAAACATCTGAAACCAAAATACATCCACCTGCTACAATTTCAAGGTTAGTTTCATGCTTTTTTACAGCAATCCTAACTGTCCTACAAGTAAAGGATAACTGATGAGGATGCCAGATAGCTTTATTAAAAAAAAAAAAAAATCCTTATTAAGATCAATCCTCAAAAGAACAGTCTCACCCTCCTCCTACTGATTGCACTGCAGGACCCTGGAGATTCCCAGTGAGGGTTTTTAAGCCCTAGAGCAATTGTCCAAATTTCTGTACAAGYAGAATGAGATCCAGGAAAGCAACGGAAAGACAAGGAATTCCAGCACTGTTCTGCCTCACCTCTACCCTTTCAGAGCAGGACCTGCTGGATCCAACTACTGTCTCTTCCACAAGCAACAACCTCTTCCCCTGCTCCACCTCGGCTGCACTAGCTACTTCATCTCCTTAGCCTGTCTGTGTAAGAAGGCACCAGCTCTCCTTGGTGTCATCTACCACACTCAGCAGGCAAACTGAGCCCCTCTGCACGTGTAATGAGAAAAGGTAACCACGCGTGGTGCACCATGGTGGGTGCCTCGAGAGGACCCTTAGTGCCTTCTAAYAGCTTTGGGAATCCAGTCTTCTGGGGCTGCTTTGGGAGGGAGACTCCTAGTTACTTTTACCTATGATCAGTTTTATTTCATGATTATGACACAGATTTTTAAAATTACATCAAATAGCCCTCATAATGTAATGATTTTTAAACCATGGACAAATCTAACAAATTACTTTTCGCTTTATTATTTTTTTTATTCATATACAAATGATGGAAAAAAAWTAACTTGGAAGAAGGTTAGGATAAAAATGCATCTCATCTCATTTACTTGAACAGCTTTCTTACAGCTTAAATTCTTTAATAGGGATTTAACAATTCGGTCAAATACCAATTCTGACAAAATTAGCAAATGTTCTTACATACCCAATGATCRACTGGTGACATCACAAATAAATGTGCCCATTTCTCAAATGCAGAAACAGGTGAACTATTTGTTTCATTTTTTCATTCCATATGAACTGAAGAAGTAAAGCTATATTAAATGTCAAGGTTTTAGATAAGCTGCTTCGGTTTACATCAAGCAGTGTAGCACATCAAGCACTTAAAAACTGCTCTGTCATTTGCTAAGAGCCTAAGCAACTTCTTCACTATGACACTGAAATTGAATTTATAAAGTGTTTAGGGTATGGAAATTACCCATCCTGTAATCCCCAGGGCATATGTGAAAACTTAATAAATCTGACTTTACAAAAGATTTTATTTGCTGCTTATGTGGCACAAAGAAAGCTAGTACAATTTCAGATACAACTGAAGTAATACAATAGGAATCAAATGTATTTTGTTTGTGTACCCATTAAAAAAATGGGTAGAATATATACAATGCAATATAAACACATGCCAAAATAAAAAGGCATTGCTTGATTTTCTCTATGGGACTGACCTCTCCAAGGTAACTGGACTGCACTGCTTTCTGTGCCAATACCAGAGCCATCTATCAGCTGACATGGCAGCTTGGCAACATCGCCTCTGCATTCAGCATCCTTCTCCTGTGAGGTTACCTGGGACTTACTTCTTTGGAAAAGGATGCAGATAAATGGCAAGTTCTGTTTACTTTGAAACGAGGCATCTGCTTTTGACCTGTCTTTAYGTATATCCTCTCCTTCCCCTCTTCTCTCAGCTAGAGAAGCTTAAAATTTTTGTCTCATGCTAACTCCAACTACTTATAAAGTTAGAAATTGAATAAATAAAGTGGAAATTTTGAACATCAGGCCTCTTAGAACCATCAGAAAAAATCTGAGACAAAAGGCTATACACAAAAGCTTAATTCACGAGGGCAAATTTACCTTTTCTCTATGATTTGTAGGATGAGAAAGACAGTCCATGAATCCCAGCCTRCAGAAAGGTCAGGGTAATACCCGATTACTGCTGCTCATCATTAGAAAGTAGAACCACACTATCTATTATTCTGGCTACACGCTAGATATAACCAAAATTTCCTATCTCTTCTTCACTGAGTCACAGCAGATTTGAAGCAGGTCAGTCCTCCTTACATAACCCAGGGATTTCACTGACAGCACAAACACTCTCCCTTTCACAACTACAACCCCAGCTCTCCCTTGCTACCCACTTCCAACCATAYTAAAAATCTTTTCAAAAAGCTGGGTTAGTTCTTTGCCCTTGTTCATCATGCAGCCTGTTCACCACTGAATCAGCACAGCTGGAGGAGATGGTGAGATAGGTATACGGGAAGAAATCAAAGGCCAGGAGCAGGTACTCCTGAAGCTGCAGGTGCTGCCAAACCTCTGTATCATGAAAAACATCCTGAGASATTGGTGGTTCAATTAGGACTTCTTGTTTTTTTGAATAGGTCATGTAAGTCCTGTTGCAGACAGGATCACAAACAGCAAAAGCAGACCAACACACGCCACACAGCGCACTCGCTCATTCGCATCCCGGAGCTGCAGTTTGTAGCCTGTGTAACACTATAAACAACCACTGAAGCGATTTAGCTTGGGAACAAACCAAAAGCAAAACACTTTGGTAAAAATAACTGAGAACATTTCAGCATTTCAGCCTACATTGCAGTTCTGCCCTCCTGCCTCCTCCCGGGAGGGGCTTCTACCTTAAAGATCCTTAATGCTTTACCCAATCCTTCTTTGCCATCACATTTTGTCTGTTAACGCAGAATCCCCCCAAAATTCAGCCTTCACAGAGACTTAAATTAACAAAATGTACATCCTTTTATTTCAGATTTGCTCATCCTGAAGCTCTGGATATTGGAATATTTCATTACATTCACATCTGAGTCTAATAATTACTGCTTCCAGCTGCTCCCTCTCTGCCCCCTGCCAGAAGTGATTATTCCCCACTTGCACCACAATAATCGCTTATCTGATCACCATTGAAACCAGATCCGTCCCTTGTAGAACAATTTGTTTAACCACAGCCTGTGGAACCAAATGTATGTTAATGTGACTAAAAGAAATGCATATAAGAAAGAATCTATGATACTCTGGTATAAAATACCCTGTACTAACTCCACTTACTCTCAAGAGTTTCACAGTTCATCTGATTTAGCTTTACCTTTTCCTTTTCTTCTTTCAAATAATTCACATTATTTAAGTCTCTTTAGATAGGGTATCTTCTTGCTCAAAATTTCCTTATTTCTACTTTACCTTGGAGTCATTGCACGACTCCTATCTTTCTTTAGCAGTTATTTTCAACTGCAGAATGACCTAGGTACAACTATGGAGGAAGATGCTGGATAGAATAGAGATTTTGGGAGGTATACCAGAGTAATTCTGGGAAATAGTGATAGCTGGGTTGAAGAAAATCAAGMCAGAAACTGTGAGCTCTACATCAGGGTAAATTAAATTCTAAATATTAATGTATTTAAATAAAATGATTACAATTAAATAAGGATACAAACATAAAGTGTGGATACTACTGTTCCATAGATAGTATCTAAAGTTAAAAAAAAAAGAAAAATAATGATGAAATTATCTCTTCAGCAAGCTGCTTTTGACTGAACAACTACATAAAAATGAAATAGAAAAATTGAGCATGTTGGTGAGAAGTTTTTTTCTCCCCCTCCTTTCCCCCAGTAAGTCTAAAGATCTTGGATAAAGAGTATTTTTCTCCTTGATAATGGAGGTTTTATGCAAAGTTTACAAGCAACAAGTAAGTAAATTAACAATGCTCAGTTTAAAGACATTTTGCTCCTGCAACTTTGCTGATGCTGCACTGTCTGGAGTCACAATAATATAGTCAGGTCATACAGATCTTTTTCTCTCGTTGACATTCATTTCTACCAGCCTTTAGTGAGAATTTCATTTACTGGTCAGGATAATGATTTAGGTTGCTTCATTAGTCTCAAAATGGCAGAGTGCAATTCACACCCTAAACTTCCAGTAGTATTTCTCTATCAACCTCTTAACCTTCTTCAGTTTACATCACTATCACCTTTACATTACTCTGAGTGCTCTTTACTGTGCCTAGAAAAATACACTATTCTGAATTTCCCAAAAGGCTCTGTGCAATGCCTCTTGCAAAGCCAGCTGTTAGATTCTGCACTTCCATTAGTTTCCAAGTGGTTCAAAATACAGCCAAATCAAATCTCACTTGCAACAACCAAACCTTGATGCAACAAATGCATGGTTTATTCCATCAAGTCTGCGATGGTAAGAAAAGGTTGCTGGGCTTGGCAAAACATGCAGAAAAGGGAGTTGCTTCCAAACCCAGTATGATTTATACAAATATGCAAAACAGTAAGAGCAAGATCAGTCCTGTAACCATTTCTAACTGTCAACAACCCATGAACGTGATTTTAATTTTGCTTGGTATAACTCTCAGTCAACCACATTCCAAATGTATTTATCTTGTTCCACTAGCTCAATCTAGGTCAAGGCAGAATCACATGAAGACACAGTATCATCAGCATTTGAAGGCTGCATAGTTCACATGCTCTCAAAGAGATTTGAATACACAATAAATAAGGTTTTTCGGTTACAAAATTCTTGACTATTTGCTCTGCTAACAATTTATAAACTAATCCATTATTATAATCTAATTATTGCAATAGTCTCACACTGATGGCAAACAAAGACCTGGGTCCAAGAAGACAAACAGCAAAATCTCAAACTTGAAGCATGCACAAACATTTCACTAATTTTTCCTAATTTGCAGATTGTGACCATGGTATCACTATCCCAGATCAAATTTTGAAATCCCATGATGCTTTCATCCTTAGGCGCCTAGAAATACACTGATGAATATGCAGTTGGATAAGCACTTGAAAGGCAGAATCTTCAACATAAGTTCAAGCTACAAAGTCGAGAGCTTAGCTATGAAGAACATGCTCAAGGTACCAAGAAATAATAATAATTAAAAAAAAGAGAGATAKTGACATGACCCCTGTCGAGGCAGAATCTGAAAAATGAAACATCTTGAGAAAACTACGAAGATGAGTCCTTGCAAAATAGAAATACATGGCTCCATTTATTTCCTTGCTTATCTTTGTGTAGGTGCCACTGTTAATGCTGTAAAAGCAAACTCAGGTAAATAGCATGTCTAAAATAACAAACATGATGAAATATTTAGCTTAAATTAGAATTATTTCTCACATATAATTAAACATATGTATGTCATTTCTGTAACAGCTATTCATCATTTAYCAATGTTCAATAAATTAAATTTATGGATTTAATCTTGATGCAAGCTCTGTCTATCATCCGTACCAAGAACAGAAATGCACTAAACCACTTATCTAATACTACRAAATCTGCATGCACTGAAGCTTAGTGTATTTAAGCTTTAGCTCAAAAGAAGAATAGTTTTTGTAAAAGATAAAGGAAAATTTATTTTTAAAAATATAGACGCAATTTTTAGAGGTTAAGTTTTGCAGCCCACCTCACAGAGAATTTAAATTAAGGTAGAAAGTTACTCAAAATCCCTCTGTAAAGATGTTTCATTCACAAGGTAAAACTGTTATTTGGTAAATTAAAATACTTGCTCTGAATTTTTATCCTGCATCAGCTGGGTTAGTTTTCTCCAGGGATTGTATGCAGAGTCAATACTGTAGAGACGCATGTGCATGGCCAACACGTGAAACAGCTGATCTGAAAGGTAGAGAAGAAACCTGGTAATTATTGCACACAACAGAGTATTTTGCATCAGCTCACCAACATCTATTCTCTAAGATTCTGCAAAGTCTTCTAGTTCCAAATAGGCTGGTACCTAACAACATTTTTTTTTAAATGTTTTGAAGAGAAGCCAGTAAATATATGCATGTACACGAAGAATGACTATTTTTTCCYCCAACGAAATTTTGGGAGAGAAAAAGGCTGTTTAGAAAGCTATAAACAGATCTGTGGTATTTTAATGCTGGTAAAACACCAAATTCATATATTTAATTACAGGTCTTTTTAACCATACTGTTTCATATGCTGTTACATTGCTAAGGGTCCAGGCCAACCTTCCTTCCCTTTCTAGTCTGTGCAAGAAGCCTTGTTTTGCTAAGTATCTGGTCTGGAGTCTGACTGCTTGTAAACTGAAGTTGCTRAAAGTTCTGTTCTACAGCAGGACCACTTCAGCCTCTTATTCTTCAAAGGATTTTCCTTTTACCTTGAGAGGGCTATTTTGTAGGTAATTTTGGGGGAAGAGAAAAGAACAGATTTTCTGACTACACCACAACAATACCAAAGCAGAAATGGTCTTCCAAATTGCAGTTTTATCTACGTAATCTGCAGGCAAAGTTTGCTAATACTCATCAATCCAGAAGCATCTGTACATCCATTGTGTCAAAAAGATTTAATTTGTAAAATATTTTCAAAATTTTTGACAAAAGGATGCTAAGTTTACTATTCATGCAAATTACTACAGTATCATATACTAAAAACACACTGGTTTTTTTCTGTGAATCATACAATCAGCACAAATATAGATAACATCTAGTCTCTCTCTCCTCTCCTAAAGTACGCCAAGAAGGCAGGCACAATCTATGTTCACATCATCTTCAGAGATGTATGTGGAATACGTACTTCACGTATACTTCACGTATTCTGTGCTCATTGTGCAGTTACAGTTTAGGCAAAAATGTAAACATGGTGTATCCCATGAGAATGCACCATTCTGAAAAGTAAACATAACATCTTCATATATTCATATTAAAAACATATTTTAAAACATTATCATACATGAACTTGCTCTTTTTTTTCCTCCCATCATCTGTCTTGCTTTTTGCTGCCAAGCTTGTTTCCCCAGTTCAATTCTTCTGGGAGACTCTTTCCTTTTTTACCCACTTTTTATTTTAACGTTTCCGCTTAATATCTTGCCATCTCCTCTTTTTACTCATTTATTCTCTCAGCTGATCCCTTTGCTTCATACTCGCTTAATCTCTCTCCTTTCTCTTTACAGCCCACTCACTCAACCTACAATCTCACTTACAGGTCCTCCGTTTTAAGYAGAAATAGCAGCTATTAATTTATTTTCCATAAATAGACAATTACTCAGAGGTATGCAGTGGCCAAAAAAGTCGCATGATGAAGTCAGCTGACTGCCAGAGCCTGAGGGCTGTAATTAGCTCCTGGGGTTTGTAAAATAATTGAAGATGTAGATGGCATTGGAATTGATTGCTGTCACCTGCTTTCTGAATAAAAACAGTCAATGAGGACAAAATAAGTCATCTTTTCCCCCTAGCAAGAGATTCTAACAAAACATTGCTTTGCTGACGGACTTTAGAACCCTGAAAATATGCTGATTGATTTTTCATAAAACTGTATTGCTTTTTTTTTTTTAAATRAAAGCCTTGAAAGTATTAATTCCTTCCCTCTTGTTTTTCTGCTACTAAAAGAAACRTCAGTCTTTTCCAAACTGTTCCTTCTTTCAAAAAAGGGCAAATATGCAAAAAATGCTTAGCATAATTAATTAACCCTCTGTTCTTTTAATAGCTATTTTCCTGAGCTTTTACTTACTACTWCAAAATTAAGCAGCCAAGTACCAAATTCTAACACTAGAGAATTTATTTGTAATCTCCAGCTACATATCATTTGTAGAGTCAGGACACATTCTAACACTGTTTGAATTTGAACACAAAAATTTAGTTTAGCAATCTTGTAAGACAATCATCTTTTCTGTGTGTTATGAAGACAGCAATCTTTGTGCTTTAGAACTAAATACGTTGATAGCACATAAAYGTAAAGCTTGGAAATAGGTAATAAGATGTGGTTACATTGACCTTTTATAAAACATTTCTCACAACCAATTTTAAAATATTAAGATATTTTTTAAATTGATGCAGCAGTCATGCATGCAGTGTTTCTAGACCCTGCGTAATGAAGGAATAACATTGCCCCCTAATGGGAACACGGTAGCAAAAAGCTGCCTGATAGTGATAACCTTCAAAGTTAGTAAAATTAAATTGTGATTTTTCTATTACTTTGGTACTCTGAGACAATTGCTATAATTACAGAAAAAGGAGGAAATCTTCCAGAGAAAGATATAAGATTATTTCTTCATGATACCCCCCCCTTTTTTTTTTTTTTTTTTTCAGTAACACTGTAACAGGACAAGTGAGTTTTCACAGAGAAGTTTA
>NW_028185261.1:8396953-8488717 GCF_003343005.1 Rhea americana
TTTTTTTTACACATGATTCTTTCAGGTACAGCAGAATTAATCTAAGCCACTCCCCATTTTTTTCTTATATATGAGATAATGAAATGTCTCTCTTGTGATTAAGCACACCACTCTGTAGGAATCTTGTAACAACTGTTAAGTTTGGTGGTTAGATATTGCAGAAAATGGAATATGTTGTCCCAGGTGAGCTGCTACAGCAGCGAGCGTCAGTGAAGATGGTCGGAACAAGTAGGTCAAGAGCTGCGTGAGTAGACTGCACCASGAGGGCAGCTGCTCTGGGCAAGGAAAATCAAGAATGTGATAGATCACACTGTATGATCCTCCTTTGTCTTTTTTTTAATTATTATTTATTTACTTATTTAACTGGAAACATGGTGTATCCCATGAGAATGCACCATTCTGAAAAGTAAACATAAAATAACAATCTCCTCCTATACACTATTTAGAAGCTTTAAAATACACATCTGCCTTTTAACAAATAGTAACAACACATTAACTTGACAGTGAACCATAACTCTGCCTAGTCTTGGGCAGAAAGAAAAGGCAGGTCGTGACTCGCTAGGCTTTCCAAACTGCTCCATAGCTCACAGTGCATCTTACAGGCAATTGCCTCAAAGGTAACACCTTTATACATGAGAAAGGTAGGACATGTACCTTAGAGTCTCCAAAATAATACTGTTAACTGAAATTTGGTAGAAGTCTATTCATTGGAAAAAAAATACATAGCAGCATCAAAATTACAGATTTATTGATAACTAATCATTATAAATGAACAGTGAAAAGAATTTTAATTGAGTCCTCCTATTTCTGCTAATAATTTCTTATTATTAGAGACAGGCTGCATCCAGTTAAACTGAATAAAAATAAAATCTCAAAATTTGAATACAGCTCAGTACTGCAAGTCATCAAAGTCTGGCAAAACTTCTGATTCCAAAATTCAGACACTGAAGCGCACCAGAGTATTATTGGGTTTTAATACATGCTTGTATGACTCAAATATTACCTACTGAAGCAACTTAGATGGCTTCTACTTTCACAGAATACACGTAAAGCTTACATTCTAAAAAATGCTTAATAGCTTCCTACAGATTCACCAGTTAGATTTATTTTGGTGTTTTTGGAAATGGAATTGGAGAAACCTACTATGAATCAAAGTTAAAGCTAATGTCTATCATTCCATACAACACAACTGGCTCCTGGTATATTCCTTCCTACTGTTCCTAGAGCAGCTCTGCTTTCAGGGTTCTCCAGTTGTGAAAGAGGAGCACTGAACTGGAATTGGTACTTTCAAAAAAGCAGCTGAAAGGATAAGACATCACCTTTGCACTGGGATTGAAGCAGTAAGAGGAAGTKTTCCAGCACTTCCTCTCTCGTAACAAGCAAGGATAACGGGTATTTTGTCTATATATCCACACTATCTGCACTAACAACTCTAGTTGTATTCTTTACTTTTATATAGATGTCAATAAAGCACTTAACATCCTCCTATCCCAAAGTGCATAAAGCAGGAGCATTAAAAGTGATTTCACAGCTTTCACATCTATGACAGTATGCACAGGACAAAAGAAAACTAATTCAGAAAGATGACCAGATAGGGATTTGATAGGTGAATGGCAAAATTTAATCAAACTGTGCTGACCTTACAAAATGAGTAATTCAAGAACTTATATGCAGCTGATCTCACTTGTAAACTTGATCTGCTCTTTTCTAGAGCAGCAGTCTTGCATTTCTATATTTGCTTCACTTTTTTTTTTTGTCTCTTGACTATAAAGAAAAATTAAAAATTACTGAAGTTGAAATCAGATTTTTTTTATAACTCTTTCCACTTGCATAGTGTATAACAATGTGCTGCAATAATGATGACAAAGAATACTAACGAGTTAGTCGACTCTCTTACATTGCTTGCAAAAGTCCAGATGATACTCTTGTTCCCAGTCTTTCTCATATTTGTATTTTAGAAGCACAAAACCACTGCCATGAAAATCTTGTGGTCCAGCCTATGAAGACTAGTCTTCTTTTTGGCTATTTTGATCCAGTCTTCCATTTTCTCAATCAAGAAATTAGTGTTCATAGTTACAACGTCAAGAACATCACAAAGTATAGTGACATAGTAGTTCACTGCCAGTGGAATGGAAAACCTTGTTTCACCTGCTGCGTAAGGGTCTTACCACATGAGAGGCAGTATTCCCTTTTTCTCTCAAAGTCTGCTGGAGCTGTGAGGAAGAAAGTAGATCATAACAAGAACCATTTGAAACAAACAGATGGAAACTGTTTTTTTAAATTAGGAGATTCAGGAATCTTTTGTCCTTATAGGGCTTTTATAGTATACTTAGCAATAGCAGCTACAAGGACTTGCTTACAGCATCTTCCCATTCATCACTGACCCAGTTGATGAGAATAAGCTTAAAAAAAAATTCTGAAGGCTAGGAAAAGCTTATTAAGGCATTAAAAGATGAATAATCTTCATAAAATCTTCAGTCTTCATTGCTGATGAAGCAAATTATCTTCTGCACCAAACTTGCCAATACAAGAGAACATTTTGAAATTCTCCTTTTCTTTAAGGACTGTGTTCTTTAAGGACTCCCCCATCTTTCTTTTTTCTTTTTTTCTTTTTTTCTTTTTTTTTCTTTTTCTTTTTTCTCTCTCTCTTTTTTTTTTTTTTTTTTTTTTGGATCCTTAGGTATGAATGGCATATCAAGCTTCTTAGGAAACGGTTTGGATCCTCTGCTGTTGAGAAAGATTGCTTTTTCAAAGTTAAGATAAATGGATGCCACAAAAGATCTGCAGATTGCCAGCTCCTAACTGAAAAAAAAAAAAAAGCAGGAGAGGCAGACACCTCCCTAGACTAAGAATGACCAATGACAATGCTAACATCTGCAAGTACTTTCACAAAACCCACTGTATGAAAGGAAAAACTCATTATTAAAGAACAGTAACCTCTATTTTCCTTCAGCAGAGACAGAAAACTAGTTAGTAACCTTTGCAGCTATACTCGTATTAGAAGATTACAGGAAAGACGTGGTTGCATTGAGTAATTCATGAAAGAATTAGCTTTTTCTTCCCACAGGAATCAACCATACTTAACAGTTCCAAATATCATCTATAAGGATAAAATGGAAGCAACCATAACCATCAGTGTGGTTGGAAAAATTGATACAGAAGGTGCATATATGTGCAAAGACAACAGCATGAACAGCTTAAGAAATACTTCATGTCAATAAGACTTTCTGTCCTCAAGAAAATAGTAAAGCACTGACTAAACTGATGCTAAAAGCATATTCATAATGAATGACCACTAAGCCACCTACAAATGCAAAATACAGAGGTTAAAAAAAAAAAAAAAAAAAAAAAAAAAAAAAAAAAAAAAAAAAAAAAAAAAAAAAAAAAAACACAGTCTAATGACACAGTGGTGTTTTGCGCCACTACAGAAGGTTATGAAGGCTCTGGATACTTTATTTAAGGGCAGCTTACATGAGTCTCTAGTACTTTTGGATGTCTTCTTGTAAATGAAAGTCTAAGTTTTTTCCAATTAATATAACTGATGCTAAAAGGCCAGATGCTACTAATCAAGAGAAGTGCAAGGATATGAAGCTCCTGTGCAGGGAAACTGAAGCAAGAGGACAAAGTGTCAGAGTATGTAATTCTTCCTTTAAAAAAAGCTATATCTATGACAAGAAGAAAAAGGAAAAAAGAAAAGAAAGCAACTAAAAAAAAAAAAGAAAGAATTATTAATAAAAAGTTTAAGGGAAAAAACTCATGCTGTTGTCTTTGCACATATATGCACTATTCATTTATAGAAAATTCATTTATAGAAAATTCTTAAATCCTGTGGAATTGTTAATGCGCTATTGCACAGTTAGCAGAGTCATCATCACACAGAAAAGCACATATACCCATATTGAAGAGACAAATGTCTACAAATGGTACAGAGCAATACTAGTTGTTCCACCTTAAGACTGTCTTCCGAAGCATGTCTATAAACATTGAACAACAAAAACAAAACAAAACATCAGATCTCTTAAAATGTATAAAACAGAAAAATAAAACCTGTGCAATTGCTAGCTGTCATAATTATTATCTGGAAACACGAGAACTTCGAGGCCTTAGACTCTAAAACTCGTGTGATCCTTAAAACAGGACTCTATTTTTAAGTAAATAGGTAATATAGGGATCTATAGGGATCTGTTTGCACTTTTACATGGCATACTGTATAGTAACACTTACTTGTACACACAAAACTTTAAACCTTAAAATGGCTATTTTACAGCCAAATTTTCTTCATCATTCTTGTCACACAGACTCAGTCACTGACGCTAACAGCTACATTAATCATTCTTAATTTTCCTTGCCCAGAGCAGCTGCCCTCCTGGTGCAGTCTACTCACGCAGCTCTTGACCTACTTGTTCCGACCATCTTCACTGACGCTCGCTGCTGTAGCAGCTCACCTGGGACAACATATTCCATTTTCTGCAATATCTAACCACCAAACTTAACAGTTGTTACAAGATTCCTACAGAGTGGTGTGCTTAATCACAAGAGAGACATTTCATTATCTCATATATAAGAAAAAAATGGGGAGTGGCTTAGATTAATTCTGCTGTACCTGAAAGAATCATGTGTAAAAAATAAAAATAGTTTAATGTGGTACAAATAAGACATCAAGAAAATAGTGTATCATATCCTAGAGAATGCATGAATTTTTAAATCATTCACTCCTTACTGCATTAGATAAAATATAACATCAGTCTCTTTGTTAAGTCAAACTGCAAAACCAAGAAAATGAGTATGGAAAGGTAAAATCTATTATACAAGAAATACCGAATGAATCACAATCTTTTTCTATAAATAAATCTAAATATACATAGAYGTAGTAACGAAAGAATAAGCGCATTTTGTTATATAACCAATTAAATAAACCTGCTATATAAGGAAAAGTAACTCTACTACCATCAGTCATAATTAGCTTACTGCCCAAAACTAAATACACTAATACTCAATAGAAAAAGGGTCTGTCAGACCTGTTCTAGAAGGACCTCTCATTACCTTATATTAAAAATTAGCCTATTTACAGCAAGATTAAATGCAACTAGTTGGACTGTTATTCAACCTTAACACAAAAAATGCTAATAAAGTATACACAGCAAGTGAATGTTCCAGCAGTGACTAGACGACATTTATGTCTCCAGACAGTTTAAAGCAACAACACATTCATGTACCTACTGCCTTTTATCCAAAAGCTTTAAAGGCTTTCTTAAATTTTTCTAAAGTGCAAGTTAGAATTAAAAATAACAACATGACTGATTTAGATCTCAATTAGAAAATTTATCACTCTACTCAGCAGTGTGTCAAAGAGCAGGTACATGATTTTGAAATGCTTTCCCTACTCTTTTATCAGAAATATTCATTAGAATCCTTGAAATAATGTAACTGCACCAGGAAAAAACAAGTTCTATAATCAGCACATTCAGTAAACAAAATTATACAACAGTCTAAGAAAGGAACAGAAAGCTACTATATTAAAAAACAGAACTCAGTATATTATAAGTGAAAATATAAATAAGCAATGTTATCACATTTTCAAAAAAATGATTGACATAATTTTGAGTTATACTGAAATAGTCTAAGAATTGCAAACTGAGCCCTAAGTATATGAAAAAGCACAAATCGCATCATAGGGGAAAAAAGATTACTTCTGTCTAAATATACACAAAATCTGAAAACAAGGATTAAAAGAAAGTTCTTCTTACTGTGCTATTTTCCTCTTTACATATATAATTAATGCACAATTACAATAATGGAATTACTAAGGTCAAAAGGTGACTTACATTATAACAACACAAAGTATTTAAATCTGTGAAGTCAGATTTTAAAGAGGCCAGCACTTAATCAAAAGTAACCAGTAAAATTCCTTTAAGCCCTCTTTTTGCAAAAGAGAGAGAGCCTATACCAAAATTGCATAAATTCTTCCACACACCATTGGAGAATCGTATATTTCATAAACAAATACTTTTAAAAGCAATAGTTCATATAATCTTAAAGCTTCTCTCAAGAAAGTAATTTCCATACTTTTCAAGTGTGAAAAATATCTATCTTTAACTTTCTGTAAGATCACCTTGTTCCAGCTACTTATTTTGAGGAACAGACACAGTGGTTCACTCTCTGTGAACCTAGTTACTGGCAAAATAGTAAAAGTACTGGAAAAATAGTTAAGTATGATACATGAATTTGAGCAGAACATCATAGGTCTGCCTTGTCTTTTTAAAGTCATGATCCAGCATAATGCAATTCTCCAGTGGTGACACATTCTCCATACATCATTTCAAATTTGGTAATTCCCAAGAAATTTCTCCAATGATTAACATAATCTCCGTTCATTAGAAGACTTGAGGGAAGTCTATTAAAAATCCTGACTGATCATTTCAATAACTTACTATAGAGTCAGCTACCAAGGCCTCAGCTTCATGGATTTTTTTTCCCTCCTTTTTTTTAAGCTTTAAAATGGTTCCTATCTTGGTTTCAGCTGAYAGGGCTCGAACAGAAACAACAAAGCCATAGAGCTAGAGCCCGAGGAAGCTGCCCAGTACTCTGGCAGTGCAACCTTTCTTTGGAAAGTCAAAATTCCTGCACTTACAGATACTAGCTGTGGTAAAGCACTGAAAGAAAAAGTTATCATATACACATTAAGCTTTTAAATAGACAGATGCAGCAAATTTGATACTGTTATAATGTCAAACACTTCACAGGGTTTTAAGATGTAATTAATATATTTCATTTCACTTTTAAAAATAAAAAATTCATACAGAGAAGCTGGAATTTATTTATAGGTTTTCAAAGATAAAAGATAAAAACACTACCTTACAGATTACAGGCCACTTCTACTCCCCTCTCCACACACACTACCAACATTTCAAAATATCAAAACATGTATAGATCTTGTAGGGCTATTCAAACCATGTGAAGACAGGGGTAATTTACTTCCAAAGAAATGTCATTATAAATTGTTTGCACTCAAAAATTTTCAAATGCTTTCTAACTTTAAGATGAAATCTCTGCCCTAGGTTTTTCATCATAGTCTCCTCCAAATATTTTGTCAYGTTAAAATTATAACACTCCTGCAACTGTGTGATGCATCCAGCAAGCAGCTAAAATGCAGTAAGAAAATATCATTTTCTAGGTGATCATACAACTCAAAACATGGCATAATGCAAGAGACAAAATTAAAACTCTACAGATAATTTTGAATAATTTTGATAATTTTCAAGTATTAATTTTGTTTTGCTGGGAGGAGAGAACTAACAATGATGGAGGGAGATAATACGCAGCAGGGATTTAAACTACCCTTCACAAACCACAAACAACTGAATGAAGTCAGTTGAACCACATTTGTTGGCAGCAACAAAAGGCTCCTACGCCAAAGAGGACACGGACAGCACAGCAAGTGATGGGATTTATTTGGTAGTTCATCACCTCAAATGATGGGGAAAGCATCTCCCACAGACCACGTACCAAAAGGTAGATCGGCTGCAGGCTTTGTAACATTTTTAGTACAGAATCTGCTACTGCAGTGTAAACTTGATTTCAACATGCATAACAGCTTATAATTCCAAAAGATTAAAAGATTTTATGTTAACAAATAGGTATTCTGTCAATCAAAAGTGCATTATTTGCCAAATATTCAGGGTTTGCAGYGAACAATGAAGATCTGAGAATTTCTATTGAAAAAAGTTGCAAAACCTTCCTGTCAGAAAAATCTAGGCATATTAAAAATATGCATCATCAAGAGGTCCCAGGCTTAAAAATATGCAGCTAACATGAGTTTCATTAGAACCCTGAGAAACAAATTTCTTTACTATTACTAGTAGTAACCAGGATGAAAAAAMCAGGTTTTCTCAGTTTTGGGGAAAAAAATGTTTTACCCTTAAAATACTTACAGTTCTGCTCATAAAAATTTGAAGTTATTAAAAAATATTATATGTATAGTATGACATTTGCTTTCTAAACAGATTTATAATCACAATATATGAATAGTTCCCCTGAATAATTTGCACAAATTAATGTCAAATTTCTCAAATTATAACGAAAATGAAGATACACTATGACAAAAGAAAGGTCCTTAAAAGAAAAAAGGTTGAGATTATTTAGGAAATTTTAGGAAGAAAAAGACATCTTCACTCAATCACCTAATAATTTATATTGCTTTTAATAACAGAAAACTTACTTAAACATGATCTTTTCCCAGCTGTGCTTGCACCTCCTGAACATAAATTGCCTCCTCGATGGACCAGCTCAAGTTCCAAGTTTGTTCTGCATGAAAAACATAAGTGTTGAATGGAATAGCATTATTCAAGTTTCTGTAGATATTAGAGAGCCACCACAAACTCCCAACACATACTAAAGGAAAGAATACTGTGAACCAACTGTTTGTGTTAGATACTGCCAAACTGTGACATTACTGAGATATTGCCATTTGTGATTTAAAATGATTTGACTAGTAAGCATTGCATAAGGGAACTGCTACAGTTGCAAATGAAGTATAAATAAAYGTCAATTCTGAGGCTTTTCTCTATATGCACACACAACTCCTCAAAAATAAGGGAATTTATGTGCAAATCTGAAAAGAAAACATACAAAATGGCTAAATTTTGATCAATTGGGACTATTTAAAAATGTTCTCTTTAATGACAGGGATATTGTCTTGCTTTACTCAAACAGGCAGTACAATGSACAGGCCATCAAGCAACTAAATATGAAGATATTTTAAATTACTCTGGAAGCATTGACCTGTATTGATAGGTTAGCTAATAGAAGCCTTGGAGGTAAGTTCTGAATGAACACTGGTGTTCACTGCAGCTCATTAGTATGAAACAGAAGCTGTTTCTTTAAATCTCTGCATACCACATTGATGTTTTATTTCTTAGTATTATTGTAAGTGGATATTTAGATACCAACTGTTTAGGCCAAATTCGATAGCTTTGTTTGATTCTGGAACTGAATGTTTCAGTACTATATTATCGCTTACCCCTAGGACTTGGAACAAACAACTTATATTATTCTCCCTGAGAGTTCGTTTTAAGAAGTCAACAAACATTCCTGTAATTAAGATGAAGGAATAAAAAGCTGTTATTTGGAAATGTTATTTTGTTAATTTCTTCCAAACTGCAAAGCTCAGTCTTGTACATATTTTATCCTTTACTTAATCAACCAATGCTAGTCTCAACATAATGTGACTGAGTATTTATTAAAATCTACTCTAGAGTTTTAGACATACATTGCATCTAAGACAAGTACACATACRTATACACATACATACATATTGAAGACGGTACACATACATACATATTACAGATGAAACTACAGGATGACTATTTTATTAAAAATAAAATATTTTTAAAAGATTTCTGCTCCATCGTTTTGAGAGAATACTTGGGTTTTGATATGCAGTGTTTAAGATACTTTCATATGCTTCTAAAATAGTAACATTTCAGAATATTACTATCCCTAAGTTTGCAGCTTATGCCACCCATTTCTGAAGGAATGCTTTAATCCTCTCTACTCAGAAAAAAGGCAATTTAACATTGATAATGTGCCTGCTCAGAGCTCCATCTGGTTGCTGCTGATAAGGGCATCTGTGTGACAGGGGAATTTTCCACTCTTCAGGCGATTTGCAGTGCTCACTGAACTTCTAAAAATCTACCAGCAAGGAAGCAGGGACAGGGATTTCATATTAGTGGACAAAATAGCAACTGTAGATCAGCATGTGCTAGTTCATCTTGGGAATATAAATGAAACGAATGTGTTTTACTTTTACAAAGCTTCTGATAACTAATTGGTAGAACAAAATTAATGGCAATCTTTTATTAAAACTAMGAGAATTAAGATTTAATCAAAATGACTACCTGAATTTCTATGAGCAATTTTAGATCTAAAATTTTCAATTTCCCTTTCAAGATATGTATACAATTTTGCAAAACAAAACTCAAGGACAATTCAACAAAATTCTTCTTGAGGCCTATAAAGTGGTATACAGTATTACTTTTCACTATAGGGAAGGTAAGAAGAGAGTCTTCTGGTAACATATTCCATCACATATTGCACACTCATACTTCCCTCCCACACTTCCGTATTGCCCCAAAGCTCCTCCAAGACAGAAGCTTATAGCTTGGCTTTCTTGAAAATATAAATTAATCTTCTCCTCTATGACATCTTCAAAACATACTTAAACTTTGTTGTGGTAGTGCACAGTGGGAAGTATCTCCTGGAAACTGGAACGCTTCTTTATAATGAGCATGTTCTACATCAGATGCCTCTCTAAATCATTTTTGAAAGCGTATCTCCTCCCTATTCAAGCTCCCCTCTGCCTTAAGGCTCCAATTAAAACCTCACCCATCCCTGCTGAACAAAAGAAAAGCATAGTTCTCCGTGCCTGTTCTCTCCTTGCTGAAAGAAAAATAGGGACATCTGATAGGAAAGCGGAACACAGAGCGGTCTCTGAAAGTATCCTTCCCTGAAAATGAAGGAAGGAAAATCAATTTAGGAGTGACTGTTTGCACTATCTATACATCTTCTTTGCGCCATTCACTGGAGCAAAAAGATTTGTATCATACAATGTCACCTGTCTTCATCTTCCTCATCCACAAAAAGAAGACAGAGAAGAAAGGATGAATTGTGCTCAGTTGTACAGACTCCTGATCCAAAACCAGACCTGTTTCAGCTTACTTTCATTGGCTTTCATTAAAGAAAGAACATATCTGGAAAGACAAAGTTAGGCATGTTTATCAGAATTCATACCAGAACAGCATGGGAGTAAGTAAAACAGTAATGCCCTTTCCAGGAGGAGAAGATATTTGGAGGGGCCTCCTCATTCCGGAAGGACGGCAGAATAAAAGTTAAACACTATCCTTTTCACTTCATTTTACAAAGACAGCATATACATGGAAAAACAGATACTGAGAGACAGACTGGGAGAGAAGAACACAGTATTTTCGTATTAGGCTATACACAGCTGACAGCAAAATCAAAGGCTTTGTTTACAYAGCCCTCTAAAGCAAGAGATCTATTACTATACACTGTAGAAACAGTCCTCCAAGAGACACTGCCACAAATGACAGTCATCAATACTCTAAATGTGGAGCTATTAGAATTAAAGCTAGGCACAYATGATTTGTTAATGACATGCTGCTTATCCTGTAAGTGTCAGCAAAGACAAGGAGGAAAAAGGTACAAATTTAACAAGGTAGGAGACTAGGAAAAGGGGGAGTTAGCTAAATAGCTGCTCTTCCAGCTGTGCACACAAATCGGGATGCAAGGACCCTGAATGACTTTTTTTTTTGCTAGGAAAAAAGATGGAGGCTAGCTCTCCCACTGGCTAATTTCTTTCCTCTGCTACCTATGACATCTGTTTGAGCAGCAAAAGTGAACTAAGAGGAGCAAGTTCCCATTTTCCTGAGGCAGAAAGAATAAGCTGCTGCAAGCGACTCCTTACTGTTTTATCAGTAGTGCTCCTATTTCAACTTGCAAAATTCCACCTCGAAACCTGCCACCAGCTGTAAACCAGCATCTTTTGAGAAGACCACAGATCATGTCATTTTCTGATTGAAAATGGAACACAGCTTCTATTAATAGAAGATGATTAATGGTATTTAACATTAATTGACCCCTGCAATCAGCAAGTGAATTAAAAATATCATTAGGTTAACTTGAAACGCTTGTTTAGATAGGGGCTACTTATCACCTTGACCAATTTATCTGTGTATCAGATTAAATATCAGAAAAAGACAAATAACAGCTATGGATGATCTGATGAAAACCACAGAAATGCGTCAGAATACAAGAGACAAATGTCCAAAGGTAATCGGCTAGCAGGGAACAGGCAGATATCATTACCACCACAGAAAGAATGAGGACGGAAATAATGAAGAAACATCAGGCTGAATCACAGGAATAACTTCTAGAAAACAAATTTAAATCTGTAACTTAATGGTGCCAATAGTTTATATCAAAAACATGGTAAAAAAGGTTTCAGCCTGGGAGATTAACAGCTCACTCACAAATGCAAATTGTAAGGTTACATTAAAATGACAAAAAAGAATGTTTAAGATTTTTAAACCTGTAGTTCTCATGCAGTTATCAAGTAGTAGAAGTCTGCAAACTGGATTGCTGAATTCAAGAAAGAGAAATTGTTTTGTAAAAGATCTGCCAAGGATCCTCTTAAGTGATCTTATGATTTATGGTAACAGTATGGAAGGTTGGATTCAAAATCTGAAATCCTGTATGCATAGACAAACAGAAAATACCGGACACTAGTCTAACCTAGCAAGAAGAGGTCACCAGCGGGTGTGGGTGACGTATCCTGGTCTTAGTGASCACTCATGCAGTGAAAGAAGAAATGAAGCGCTGTTCATGATTGAGGTATTTTTAATTCTTGGAAGAAAAACATGAATCTTGGAATTAAATGTTAGTGTAAAAATAATGAAATAAATCTGTTTTTAAAATATGTATTGTTAGCATTTTTAATATTATACAACTTTATACAGAAATATATCATAAACTGGATTTGTATACCATAAATAGCATGTCAGATTATTATTATAAGCAATCATACTTTCATATAGAAAGTATCCATTTCGAATCTTGCATTTTTTTTTAAAAGGATATTAAATTGTATTGACCAACTACATCATCACCAAAAATTTCTACAATATTTATTCTTGTATAGAATATGCCACTTATGCTAATATGGAATAATCTTCTACTTTACTATGCAAAAAATTTAATCGTTTTTCTTAATCAAGGCACAATTAAGTTACTCAAAGACTATAAATGATGTTTCTATTAATAGAATCATACGATCATCTAGATTGGAAGGGACCTCTGGAGATTATCTGGTCCAACCTTCTGTCAAAAGTAGAGCCTTAGATTCAGCTATCCAGAGCCCTGTGAAGTCATGCCTTGGATAGTTCCAGAGAGGAAGATAACACCATTTTTCTGGGCAACCCATTCAGATATTTAATTGTTCTCACAAAGAAGAATTTTAGCAATTATTGTTAGCTTTGCGGCTTTACAGAAGACATGACAAAATTGTAGATACCTATTTGAAATGAAATTGTACGAATTAAGAAAATATTAGCATGGAGGTTTAATATTTGGACTTAAAAAATGTAATCAGTACAGAAGATGAAAATGAAAACTAGTATCAGCRCAGTGCTTCGTTAAAGGATGATATTAATTTTCTATTTTCCATGTAATACTTGAAGCTACATTTAAAACTAAGTTTCTTTCAAAGAAAAATCTATGGTTGCTACTCTAGTTAACTGCAAGGTATTCATCTACCACGTTTCACTGCAAAATCAAGAATTTTGCTTAACRGTATCAGAGTTCATCAACCCACAGAAACACTAGAGCCTGGCCATGTAGGGTCTGACAGCACTAAGCCTAGGTACACTACCCATAAAGAAGGGAAGATCACAAATATCCCCAAATTAGTGGATTGAGGACTGATAAACTGGCTCTCTACAACATGTTTAACTCTTACGCAAGAAAAATCCTATGCAGCAGCTTTTCTGGGCATCTTCAAGAGCTCTGTGAGAAAGATATTGGGCTGGGACAAGTATCTGCTCCCCCAAACTATACCACAGGACCTCAAGTATTATCTGTATCAGACAGGAAGAAATGCGTATTTTATCACAAGATAAAGCCTCAAGGCTTTGAAGCCTTGTTTCCATCATGATCTTGATTCTGTTTTCTACATACCACTTTTTAGGAACAAYGACACACCTAAAACACTATTTCTGTTTTAAAATACTATCACTGGCCTCTGTTGTATAACTGTTATACAGATATGTTCAGATACTGCAGGTACATTTTATGTGGGCACAAGTATTTGCTTAGCTTCAACTAGTAAATGATAACTATCTGGTACAAAGAACAAGGTACACCATGAAGATATTATTAGAAAGTACTTTAGCTTATAGCCAAATGTATACTCTTATTTATTTGTAGTAAAATACCTTATATGTAAATACCTATGAAGTAGAATCAATGTAATTGAAAAGAATTGTACTTACACTTCTACTGTGAGATTACTCAAGAAACAATCAAAATTGTTGTCAGTTACATCTGCCATATGTAAAKGACATTTAATTTATATATATCATAACTAGATAGTAGAGAATATCATGTTATAAAGTATATTGAAAATAAATATACTAACATAAAAATACTAATTTAAATATCTGTATTCTGCAAGTAATATAATATCTAAATAATCTACAGATCCTCAGCAATTAGAGTTTATGAAACTGTTGTCAAAAACACTATTGGATGATATTGCTTGCACTCTTGCACTTTCTCTGCAGTCAGCTCCTTCCCTGCAGGCCTTAATAACAAAGGGTTTGTAAGATATTTGCTTAATGAATATTTCAACTTTTCCTTATGGGAAAATCCTGTGTTACAGTAAATCTGAACATACTAACCATTCAAGTGCACCTTGAAATCAATGGTATGGACTGAGGGAGGGAGCGTTTGCCTTTCTTGGAGATGGTGTCTGCAACACTGACAGCAATACAACTGGAAACTAATAATACAGTGAAGATGCTGATAGCTTTGGTGCTTTTAGAAGCCGTCTTATTCATCTGAGGAGAGATCCTTGGTTATTGATGCAGAATAGTGTCATTCTGTGATCACCAAGTAAGTAAATAAAATTAATGCCTGATGGAGGGATTAAAAACACCCAGTGATTTAAAACCCACCAATATGGCCGCAATATAGAAGTGATCGCATTCTGCTGGATAACAGCAGAGAAGATTCAATTGTTTGGGAAAGGAAGGTTGAAAGAGAAATGCAACATAAGATTTTAAAATCAAAACCCAAAACCTTGGAATAAGGAAGAAAACCAAATAAGCAGCAAACTAGATGTCCTCCAGGTTCTGTGCCACTTGAAAATGCTAAAAATGAAATGTCTGAGAAATCACTCTCTTTCATACTCCTATATATGAGAATCAGAAAATATAACCTTGATATACTAAATGTTCCAAAAGGAGTTTTTTGGGGGAAGAAATTTGGACATATTAAATAAATAAATAAATAAATAAAGTATTATCTGGTGAGTAATACTGTTAGTTATCAACTCAAAAGAAACAATAGAAAAAGAACAACATACTCACCTGGCTACAGAATACATAAATAGAAAATCATTGTCAGGTGATCCAGGACTCTTGCTATAATCTGTATACTTCTTCTGCGTAGTACTTTTTATATCTTTCATTACAGATTCCATTTCTTTACTGAGATTGGTTTCAGACTATGAACAAAGACATGAAAAAGATTAATTAATTTTACCTGAAGAAATGCAATAGCTGATCACAAAGTGTAATACTTTCATATTCATAAAAATGAAAAAAACGTGTATTAGAAGCAAACAGCCTCTGCCTCAGATATTTTATAGTATTCTAAAAGTTATTCAGAATAAAGCAGCTCCAGATTTTTTCCATAACTTGAATTCAAGATTCTTCAGCTTGCTTTATTTTAGCATATATTTGCATTGCACAAATACRTGAAAATAACACAAAGCACCAATCTCTAATAAAAAGAAGTATTAATTTGAAATATTTCTGGAACAAAAGTCTCCACTGACACTGGAAGGCTAGCAGAATTTAAGAGAATTAATTATTTCATTCTGAAAGACCTCATGAAGCTTTTTAATACATGAGTGGATGCAAACTGCTCTCTCTGTAAAACAATTAATTCATACTTTAAAATATTCTTAATAGATAATCTTCAAATAGCTTCCACTTAGAAGGATATTGATGTTTTTACATTGTAAAGAAATCACAAACAGGTTTTGTGTGTCTCAATTCAATGTAAATTACTATGGCGTAAACTGCAAGTGTACTTCACATAAATTTAGATGAATTACACTTTTGTCATAGATATCTTTATTTTTAAAAGGTAATGCAATAAAAGCTATAAACATTCCAAATATTTTGWTTCAATTTAAAAACAGCATGCTATCTACCAAGTAGAAAGAAGAAGAAATGAAGTTTCCCAGACTGCAGAGTTTCTAAAAGGTCACAAAATGCAACACAATGTAAAACTGAGAGGTAGAGACAAATTAACAAGGATCTTTCTGCCTTACACTGATGCTTACTGGGAAAGTTCCCAGCTGTTCTTGAAGATCTTCCACCTCTTGTACAAGATCTCGCATACATTTGTTACTATGACTTTGCCAAAGGCTTCTTTCAACATTGTTTCCCGGATAACAAGGAAGAACACTGTTAGCAAACTGCCTACAGAGGGGACAGGTAAATTCTCCTTTTTCCACTGAAAAACCCTGGAGGACCTGGTCATTCTAAAAGGAAAACAAAACAAAACAAAAACAAGTGTAAATTAAATTTGCTGAAGATTAAAACTTGTTCTTTGATATTTCAGGCAAAAAGATCAATACATAAAAAAAATCTCTAAAATCAACAACTGTAAAGAAATAATAATAGGAATGGCTCCCCTGTTTAGTAAAAGAGCTCTAACAACTACCACTGACTGTATTACAAATGGTCCAAGCAACCTAATTTTCAAGTATTCTTCATTGCCAATAGTTATCCCATAATAAACAAGAAAATACTTGAATGGGATATTCTGAACAATCTGCTTGTACTGTCTATCACTTCCAATGAAGTTTGACACTCCTTAAAAATGTCTTCTCGTTTGGCAAAAGGCATTTTTTTCCAGTCATGAGAAGTATTTGAAGATATTTCTCAGAAAAGCACAAGTGGAAAACCTGATCATCCACCCCCTGGAGAGCAGCACGCTGCAAACCCTGCATTATCATGAAAGACTGAAAAACGGACACAGAAGTATCTCTGGGAAGCAAGGGGGGACACGCTGTCGGAGCGCTCCTGTCACTGGCAAGCAACTTCGCTTCAGCTTCATGAACTGCCTCAGCAGTTTCCCACTCCTGGGAAGAGAGAACTGCTAAGTTAGCACTGGCTGTAATTTAAACTTCAAACCATCAGCCCTGATCCCTGAGGCATTCTGGTAAACCAGTTACATACTTTTCTGGATGCTGATTTCTGATTGCATTACATAAATATGTTTTATCAACATAAACATGAGTCTATACAAATTATTTTGKTATTAAGAATGCTAGAAATCGGCAATTACTATCCACTAATTCAGGCACTAATAACACATATTAGAACAGAAGTCCCTTAATCTAAAAGCCTTCAAGAATACCACAAAACAGAATAATAGTTTATTTGAAGTCAGAATGCACCATAAAAGGGAATTCTGTGCCTATACAATGCAAAACGTTACTCTTTCGAGATTCTGTAAAGTAAGATTCTACCATGAAAGTCCAGATTTTACTTAATTATCTAGATGACATAATTATCCCTTAAAGTTTCTTTACAGTCACATGGAAAAGAAAAAACCACCAAGGGACGCAGTAAAGGTGGCACAGCTTCGTATTCCTCTGAAAGCAAATTCTACAGTATGAGCAATGTTGATACTATAACTACAAAGCACTGCTCATCATTTTTGCCCTAATGGCAACAAAACTTAGAACAAATAAAATTAAAATAAATCACAAAGTTAAAAAGCAGATTCAGATGCAACAAGAAGTAATCATTTAGCCTTTATTTTGTTACACTAAATAATTGAGCAAGAAAAGATACCTTAAAACGTGATTACTGCTACCACTTGTGGTAACAATCTACAGGGCCTTTCAGAGAATCTGCAATTCTGTTGCAAAAAGAGAAAGGCAGAACCAAGCAGGCCAGCAACACCAATGGAAACACTACCCTGTCTATTTAGACCATGCAAAAATAAGGGTGTCCCTTCGCGCCAACAACTTCCAACCTATGATCAACAAACTTTATTTTAAAACCATACATAGTTTCCCAACAGTATTTTCCAGGGAGAAGAAATACGTAATTCACAAGTTAGATTACTTGAACTCATTTCTCTAAACTTAATGTATAAAAACAACATATATCATATGTAACTAGAGATAATAGTCTAACTTTCCACGACTGAATTTTCATATTACAACATAATCAGGTACATAAATTTATATTAGTCAAATTCCTCTACTATTTTTTCTTAAATTCCTCCATCATTTCTAATGCATATTAAACAATCAAAATACGAATTTGTGAAACAGAAATGTGAAGTGCAAGAAATGTTTTACCTGAATGAGCTTACCAGCAAAAATCATGACTGCATTTTTAAAGAATGGGATTAATTTAGTAAAATACTTTTCCCAATACATCAGAACATCTGAGAATAAAATACTGTTGTTAACAATGTTGAGATATAATAAGAGAGATTGAGTATCTGCAGAATTGGAAAGATAATAAAAACATCATGCATATTTATTTAAAACATCAGAAGTACCCAATCTTCTGAATCGAACAGCACAAATCCATCCACCTTACTGAGAACAGTTCAGATTCAAAAGCTTAAAAAAAAAAAAAAAAAAAAAACTTTAGTCTTACTTACCCGCAAAGATTCCATGTAAGATTTATGACAATCTATGTGTAGAGTATGACCACATGTTTGTACATAAACACCTCCTTCCCAGCCTATTGACACTGCTTGCAGACAGGAACTCTAAAAACAATCCCCCCAAACAAAAACAGTAAGAAAAAAACTGTACATATATATAAGGTTCAGATATTTACCACAATTCCTTTTGAGATTAAAAAAAAAAAAAAAAAAAAAATTTTACTCGCAGTCAGGTGATACAAAAATACACACTGTGAAAATAAAGCAAGCTTTTATTTTTATAATGTATATCTGCATACTGGCTTACACATATGCCATTACACTATTCTTTCCTCCAAAGTGCCAATCACTTAAGTTGTATTTCTGCATTTTTTTTCCACTTAAGATAATGATAAAATTAGAAAGCAATAGAATGTATATTTAGTAAATACTCACTTTATTTTGACATTTGCCTTATATGGTGTCACAATTCTTTCAATTCAGCTACTGTACAGTCTGCTGTACAGTCATTCCACTACCTGAAGTAACAYATTACATCAGTACTACAGCAAATAACTTCTTTAAAGAATTTCTTGTATTACAGAATGAGGAAGGCTATAAACTGCACCATATTTTCCAGTAACATAAGCTTACCTTTCCCATGTACAGTGGCAACATGCTACTCCAATACATTTCATTCAGTATTGCTTGTAACAGATCAATTTAATAAGGAGATCACAGTTTTATAATTAAACCCCAGTCTGTTATTAAAATTCAGTGTAAACAGCTGGGTTTCTCTCTCTCTCCCCCCTCCCTCTCCTTTTTTTTTTTTTTTTTTTTTTTTTTTTTTTTTTTTTTTTTTTTTTTTTTTTTTTTTTTTTTTTTTTTTTCCTTTTTTTTTTTTTTTTTTTTTTTTTTTTTTTTTAAGTTGTTCAACAACTTATTGTCAAGTACACATCATAAAGGAAAAATACAACAAGTAACTGTTTACTGGATTAAGTTTTATGTTGGGGAGCCTATGAAAACATTGGATTTATTCAAACACCAAGCTAGTGTCATTGTAGAATTTACTGGCACATATCTAAACTGAGTATTTACTCAGCTATTATTCCTCAGGAAACAATGAGCCAAAAAAAAAAAAAAAANAATGAGCCAAAAAAAAAAAAAAAAGAAAAAAAAATCAACGTGACAAACTTATGATAATGAATTCTAGTTAATACACAAGCAGAATATCTAACTATAGTCACTAACTACTGAAACTTCATTTCTCAAAAAATAATTTTATATGTACATTAAAATGCATATTCTACATAAAAAGAACAGAAAAAGAGGTATGGCAACTAAAAACAGAAAACAACTGTTAGCATAGACTTGCCCTAAAATAGACTTAATGCATGATGCAAAAATAGGATATTATAAATAACCAACTCTGATGATTATCTGTTCTGAGGATGCCCTAGCAGCTTGCCTTTTCCTGCATATGAGCTGACACTACAAATTTCAGGTAGGCTACATGCTCCTATTTACTTTAGTGACAAGAGAAGTTTTCTGCTTTTTGCTGGTTCCTGCATGATTTAGTGGGCAGACTGCACTGTTACTAAGGCATGGTCATATAATGTATCTCCATAAGCCCCACAAGGCAATTGTTTCATTCACGAAAAGCCATGTATATAATGAGGCTAGTTGATAGCATTGCTTGTTTAAGATCATATTTGAACAACTAGAATTTTAATGCATCTTCTGAGATACTAACCTAACAGACTCAAACTTGGGTGAAATTTGGATTGCCTGACCCTTAGTGAAATAGCTGTATGGTGAATATTTTGTATCTAGAAATGTGCAGAGAGAGACTAGAGCATGGGACAGGAAGAGAAGGCTGGAGACTTCAACAATATAGAAGGGAAAAGGGAGAAACGAGACTCCATGCTTAAAAATGCTTTATCCCTTTTCTGCAACTGGAGATACATAAAATGGGAAAAAGAAGTTCATGTCTGTGTCTCTGCGCAGGTTTGTCTATCTCCTGCTAATTAATTAGCCTGAGGAAAAGGGCAACAGAATTGTTCCCTTTCTCTTTCCTAGCTATCAATAATTTTGCTTTTCTCCAAGCTGTTCAAAAATTCTTGCTTTTCCAGCTGCCCTCTCCTTTTTAAGAGTAACACTCACAGTAACGTTAAGTACAGCCGTATCTTAGATTTAGTGCTGCACTGACTTGCACAGGCTTCAGCCACTGTGCCGGGGAATCCAATATAAGGAGTTTAAGCAGCTAAGGCTGGCTCTACAGGTGACATTTGGACCATTAATAAATGGATCTGTACCTCAAAAAAAAAAAAAAAAAAAAAAAAAAAAAAAAATCCCCAGTCTTTGCAGAAAGGTTTCCATCATCACTACTTAATTCAGAACTAGAGGAGACTCAGAAGCAAGTCACACGGCTGGGAGGAAAATGCCCATCTTAAGTTACTGGTTACAAGAGTACTGTGCAATTCTGAAAATGGTCCAATCCATCTAGTATATGAAGTTTTATCTACTAATCCTTAGTCAAATCTTTTCATTTTAAAAACAGCAACTTTCAGTGATTTTTCTTTTAATGGGCAAAAACACTGTTTTCTGACTACACACGCATCACATTTTGGCCAAGAACGGGTGATAAGCTCCTCTATGGGAAAAAATGGCCCATTTTGCCCAGTCTGTATTTAGCATTTAGTTTTTGAAATGTTTTTTGTTCTTCTTTAACTAGAAGGAGCTAGATCATATTTGATAACTTAAAATGTTCACGACTAAGTAAAACTATTCTCTTGCCTCCTGAAATCTGTACTTCTTGTTACAGGAAGGACATTTACTGTGAAGGACACACAGCTGATAAATAAAAGGACTTCTTACTGCTTAGCTCAGCTGAACAAGCCTCTCAAGACACTAACAGATGTTTCCATTTCTATGCCAAAAGAAATGTAAGGATTACTTCTTTCATGCAGATAGATTTTTTTTTTCTTTTTTAAAAAAAGCACAGTTGTGACCTGGAAACTTGAAAGCAGAAATAACTAATTCAATGAGTGTTTAAATCATGACAGGAATTTTTCAAAACAAGATGCATTTGGTCACTGCATTACAGTATGTTTCAGACTTGAATGCAATTAATGTTATTGCACAGGAAGGGAAAAACGCACTTCAGCAAGCTGAAGTTTGTAAATAACATCTATTTTTTCAATAGCACACCTTTCATTTGTAGTATGTAAGCAAGTAAAAATAAAGCTAGAGTATTATTTAAACATTTTTATCCATTTCAGTAGTGAATAATATTAATTTTACAATTTGAAACATTAGAAAATAAACACAGGTATAAGTTATTGAGGCACACAGGCATGATATTCCTACTRAGCTTGAGAAACTGATATGTTATTAATTACATCTACCCAATGTATAAAGTGTGGTTTTGTTTGTTTTTCCCCAAATACCCATATTAAATAATGGAAGTATCCTAGATTAACTGAAGGACAGTTTCATGAAACACTGTGTAATGTCATCAATGCTAAATGAAAGAAAACTTGTCATAGATTGTTTTTGAACTGAAAATATCTGTTTGTCCATAAATGATTTTTTGCTTACATCTTTTAAAGTTTTACTGTTTAGCATAGAAATCTATGCTATTTGCCTCAGGGAGAAGTTGCTTCTCTGAAAACATTGCCAGATTTTTAAAACTACATCAAAACAATTATGAAATTTACTCTAAATTGATCTATTGTACATCAGTCAAGCACACTTGATTACAGTTAGAAGATTTCAATTTTCTTGTGTGGATAAGAGATTATGAGAAAGCTACTAACCACATCAGAGTAAAAATGGCAGCAATTTTTCTCTTTAAAACCAAAATTTAATCTTCTGCTGCATATTTAGTTAGATCTGCCTAAGAGCCTGTATATGTCTGCTGAGAATAGTCTACAGGAGCTAATGTAGGGTCCTGAGATACATAACCTTCTCCCCTACAATGATCTCTCAAAACAGACATATGTTGTCTTACACTACTGCTTTATATAGTAGCACTGAAAATCACAAGTAGTATTTTCATAAAGGTCTATCACTAACCAACTCCTGTTAAGCAACAGGAATTGGCTCTCAAAACATAATATAAAAAGCTAACATGTTGCTTTTGGTTTTACGAAGCAATGCAGAACTCTGCTTGGAACAGTTAACAGACCTCCAAAATAGACAATAATATTCCAATGAATGTAAAACTGAACTTCAGCAATTTTCTGCGGAATTCAGGCTACAGTAGGACACAGCCAGCAACACAGCCAGCAACACAGCCAGCAACACAGCCAGCAGTCATCTTCTGGCCCCTCCTTCTCATCTACTCATGATCCCCTTTTTGTACAGGCCCAGAAAACTTTCATGTTAAAATTACTCTTCCCTCTTACTCCTGCTGCCAAAATAATTTAATCTAGTGTAATTCCTTGATCTGGTTCATGGAATGAACCACAAGAAAACTTTGGTTTTGAAAGTGGTACTTAAGACAGCAGAACCACATCTCTTTCACATGGTCACACTGACTGGTGAAGCACTTCTAAAGAAAATCTATATGGYTATTTAATGAATATTAATAGCTGTAGATATGCTAGCTGACTATGCCAAAATCATACGCAAGAGAAAGCTAGACACTGTTTAAAAAATAAGGACCTTATCAGGCGTAAGCATTTCACATCTGTAACTATCATGACATGACAAACTGTTTCTCTAAATGTAGAAGTGAAACTAGGAAGACTCTTCTAGGCAGAGTAAACTCACTAACTTGTGATCCTATTTATCGTTTCACATAACTCATTTCATAATTGGTAGCTCTGTTCAAATCAAATACTTACATCTTTAAAGTATCGCTGTAAAGTTGTAAGCCTCACATCATGCAGTGCTGCACAGGTATCCCAAGGGTATATTTGCTCCTCTTCAGTGGTTGGCAGTTTCTTTGGCTCAGTGCTATTGCGGCATTGTCCCAAGACTGTATACAGAAAAGAATCAAAAAAAAGAATGAAATGGATAACAATAAGTTGAAGAATTAAGATAAATATCTTGACATTCTGGTTTATAACTGGTAGGTTTTGTTGATATTAAAAAGTAAAAAAGTAGTGTTCTTGTACTGGAAATACATAGAGCATGTACATGTACACACACTCATGGCTATTTTACTGTATCCTTTTCTTTAAAAACTATTTTCCTGCAGGTCTGTTATATTCTGCTGAGTTTACAAAAGCAAACAGGAGTGAGGACAGAATAAGGTAAACCTTGTTTACCCTTTTCCCAATCACCTTCAAGTGTTTCAGTACCCTTAAACCTATAGATGGGCCTCATGGAGGACCATCCACAAAGAAATAAAACTCTCATCACCTTTCCAGGCTCCATAAGCCTCCTTATGACACTGCTTTTCCAGCAAGTCACACATTCATACCTGAGGATGCTTGTAATAGAACAACTAGCCCAGTAGGTCTATCTTCTGTAGAAGGACCACTCTGTCCACAAATAACACAATCATATATTGCCTCAGAAACGTGCTGTTCTGATGTAGCTATCTCCATGGCAATATCAGCATCTGGTGATTCTGAAAAAGGATAGGAAAACTGATATTAAACAGAGGAAAAGAAATCTAATTACATCTGCATTGAAGCAGTGAAGGAAAAAAAACTCCAAAGTCATTTTTCTGATCAATTTTAATCTATGACTGAAACACAGAAAGTTACTTGAAGTTAACCCTGCTATTTCCAGCAGAAAGACACATACACAATGAAATGCAAATTTTCCCATATTTACGGCTATTGCCAACAGAACTAAATGCAAAGTTCAAATTTAGTATTAAATAATCTGTACAAAACATCTATAGAACTGATATAACTTCTGCTTTATCAGATTCTGTACTGAAAACACTGAATTTATAGAGATGAATCTCTAAAACCAGTTATCCATAACTGTCTCCCAAATTACTGTCAGAGTAAAACTGAAGACCCCAAAAAAGAATTTTACAGATGCTGAAACAAGGAGAATGAGCTAAGTAACATTATCAGTACTGATCTATGGAGTCAGACATCAGTTCTAACAGCCAATTTAGCAGAGTAAAGTGTAAATATGTCAAGTGAGCTTCAGGACAACAATCCATTTCAATGATGGAGATCCCTTAGGCTACGCTACTGTAAGTTGCACAAGAATTGATTCTTATGCAGTATATTTTTTGACAGTTATATTAAGTATATAATTTGCTTTTTATAATCAGTTTGACACTTCTCTCTCGGCCTATATCACACATACATCCCTCCATTACATTAAAAAATATATAATCTTAACAAAATTGAGAGTTACATTTTATCAACAAGTAGTATGTAACGCAGCCATTTTCCAAGATAAATACAGTTTAAGGAAATAGAGGAAAAACACAATACTCTTTAAATGAAACTTGGAAAACTTTCCAAGTGGAGGAATGCATTGAAAAAAGTAACCTGCTGCTATGCTGGATAAAATTTACTGTATAATTTAAAATTTACTGTACAAGAGAAGCATCAGAGATTTGTTTTTTCAAGTGTTCCATGTTATTGTTTCCAATTGCACAGAAAGACACATTCAAGGGTTACGGATGAGCTTCCATGTACTTAGTTATCTACTGAAGTTCCCTACTGGTKGTAGGCAACTCAAGTAGTCTTTCCAATGTGCTCAAGACCTAGTGACTTTCAAAGGGTATGGAGTTGTTCAGTTTCTCCTAGAAGTCAAATAAATTATTTAGATTTCCAAACAATAAGTCAGGGTCTTAATAAATTTTATGTGAATCAACTTTTAAGAAATATCTCCCTGCAAATTTTGAGACAATAATAAAATCTTTTCTCTTAATAATTTTGTGAGATGTTACCAGTTTACAAAGCTGAATTCAAGTGAAGTTTCATGCAGAGAAAGAAGAAAGTACAGCGAATGTTTAGAATCATTTCTACAGACAGTTTATATGACTATTAAAGATGACTACACGAAACATTATGTAGGCTTTGCCAAAATCTGCTTGAGAGGTTTTCAACTCCACTAAAGAGAAGATACCTAGAAATCAACTTAGAAATTCTTTATTGGCTGGAAAGAAAAGCACCTTACTACTAGATGATCCTCTCCTAACTTCTTAGAAATACATACAATCCACCCCTCCATCTAGATTTGGTCTAGAAACATCTAGTGTTTGGTTTCAATTCTTTGCGAGAAGATGAGTTTTCCAAAGGAAAACCTCCTCCTGACTTTCAAAACATAGCCTTTATCTCCTCAATCAAATAGTCCAAGACACAGGGCATAACATAGGACTACTTTCAAGAGTGCTTTCTTCCAGCAGTTTATTGAGGGTTATATGAAAATAAATTACAATCTTCATTGACCTACAGTTGTTAGTATTGTACACACATTTATCGCCATCTAGTGGCAGTCAGATGAACAGCGAATGAAAAAGCAAAATGCATCAACAGCATTTTTATTACAAAACTTTAAAACACCAGAAAATATAGCAGCAATTGTAAAGCAGTGGAGAGAAAGTAAACAATAAAGCTGTTTTTCATATTAAACATCTCCGATATCCCCTCATCTTTGTGTTGGTAATGTCTCACAGGCATCTGCTTAGCAGAAGCATGCAATATGAGAATGACTATGAAGTTCTTGCCTTATTTATCTTTTTCTAAAATATTGTCAATAAAACAGGCAACATGCATCCATTCCACATTTTTTATACGAGGTGAAGTAAGACAATGTAGTACGGCAATCTGATTTTGAACAGTGCAACAGAAGTCCTCAGTCAATATTTTATTTATGAAATATTATCCATTCATCATTTATTCTCTTACACATAAAATTTATAATTAGAAAAGGGAAATATCCTACTTAATAGAATGTGTTAACATTTGCAAATTAAAATTGCTGAAGAAAAAAATAGGTATGTGATTTACTTATGCTCTGCTTTGCTCAGTTAGATTAGCATAAACATACACCAAACAGATCAGTCCATATGGTTTGTATTCCTGGGAAAACTAACTTTTTACTTTGCTTCATTTTTCCAGTGTATTTTCATGGTCAACTGTCCTAGAGTTTTCCAGTGGGAGAAGTCTCCACTGGAAGGCTTTCAGTATTTGTAAGCATATCACATTTAATTTCTAATACTTAAAGCACACTATCTGTTTATTGCTTATTCTAAACCTCAGAAAAAAAACACAGTTCAAAAGTGGTTTCAGTCCAATTCAGTATGTCCCATTTATACTTCTATTTCCTATATGAAACAGGGATAAAAAGATCCAGCTGATTTAATTTCAGACCTCAGTGATCAATGCACACTTCCTTTACAAATGTTTAGATTTGGCTAATTTGGCAATAATAAAATTTCAAGGGAGCTAAATCTTTAACACCAAAGACCACTTCCTAATCAAGTAATTTTCCCAGGAAGTAATGAAAGAAAGCAAAGTCAGCTTCTACAAATTGTACGGGTAAGAGAAACAGGCAAGGATTTAAAGCAGCAAAGAAGTAAACAGACCAAAATCTTCCTGAAACAACCAACAAATGGTCGTTTTAAAGACTATGACAAATCTCAACTACTGCCTTAAATTATCTCAGAATTAATCTAAATTACACAGCTTTACTTCAAAGGTACATTTTTCTTTCCTTGTTCCTCCTCCTTTTCTTTTTTGCTGCCCAATTGCATCATTCTGTCTTCACTTTGCAATAATCTTACCAGAATACAGTTTTGTAAACAAACTGGGATACTAACTAAACAACATTAAATAAAGAAAAGGCATATCTTGTAAAGATCAGTAGTGGAGGTATATTTAGAAGTTAACAGAACTAAAACATTTTTAGTTTCTTAGATGATGAGGCTCAGGCTATGGTTAGTTTGAAAGGGTAGATTTTGGCAGTATAATGGGATAAAAATGTATCAGTGGCAATGTGGAAAGTGAGATTACAGAAAGCTATGCAAATTGTGACCTTCTCATTCTTGTTCTTCGTGTCCTTCCTCAGTTTTGCCTCTGTGGAGCAACAGACTCTCACTAGCTACCTGATCAAGCCAGACTGCCCCAAGCCTGATTCTCCAAAGATTTAACTTAACCGGTTTCACAAAAACTTGTCTTAATGATGTCAAGAAGCAAATGGGAAATACAAAATAACGATAAGTGGCATTGATATCAAATCACCAAGTTCCTCTTACAACATTTGTCTGATACTATAACTCCCTGACTTTCTAGCTACCTACAGTGTGTTCTCTTTGACTTTGCAGATTAAATAGAACAAAGTTAAAATCACTGAAAGAAGATGAAAACATTTAAACTTTGACAGAAATCCAGGATAGTACCAAACTCTCTCTCTTTCTTTTAATTATTTAGCTCTTGGTTTGGTTTGGTACCAATAGAGGTGAGAGACCTAAAGTTACAAATTTGCCTTTGCTACCTCCTAGCATATAGTCATCAGTGTGCTATCATCTAACACACTGTGTTAGTACACAGTGCCCCACTGCCTAAATTTTATTTAAATTTGAATTCTCTGGAGTATAAGGGCATGATTTGCTCCCCTTCTTCCCCACCTGGCAAAAATCCCAAAGCCAAAGGGCTGTGTAAAAGTGTCCAAACACAATAAGTACAGTTTACAATCTCTGACTGTAGTCAACATTCTTCCTACCATACTCATTATGTGTCAAAGTGGTCCCCTAGCATCAAAGCAACTATTAGCATGCTAATATCTTTTGCCCTCAACCAGCATATATATTCTCAAGAGATCAGTACCTAATTTATTTTTCTAACTGGGTTCAAAAGATTGAGTGTTAGGAAATGTATGTCACCTTGCTTTCAAACTGTGCACTTTTTTAACCTAGCTAGTTATGGAGCATTTGCTTCAAGGACAGAATGATGTTCTGCTAAGAATCACATCACAGAAAGGAATTTTTTTTTCCTTTTTTTTTWAAAAAAAAAGCATTTCAGAGACAACAGAACTATTAAAGAAATGCAAAGTATCTAACTCTAAGATGCTGCCAAGAAATGTCTTCATGCAAAACTATGTTAAAATGTGGTCCATTTAACAATTCTAACTACTGCTGCGCATGACATGGTGTAACTAACAAGTCTTAAATTTTATGTTAAGAGAAATGCTTAGTTATTCAGTGCTTAAATACAGACAAGTATTTTTTGAGCATTATGTGCCTAGTATACTGACTCATGCACAAGCATAAGCACAAATGCCTAGGTTTCGACTGTACAGAAATTAAAGGTTCTTTTTAATATTTGACACGTGTAGTTAAAGTAAAAGCTAAGTGTTCCCAGTTCTCTACATAAAGTGTATGTAGTGTATTGACTACCACACTTCATCCACGAATTAGACCAATTACCCTAAATACAGCTTATGAAACATCTGTTTATACATACATACACGTAGAGCCATGTAACATGTAAATAAGTATAAATGTGATTCATATACAAAAACATCAACTTTAAAAGTTGCAATATCAAGCATTCAAAATATAGAGGATCGCAAAATCAAGTTGGAAACTTGATCAACTTTAATTACGGTTAAAATCAACTTTAGTCATGATTGTGTACAACATGACTTGGTTTTAACAACATAATTGCATGTCTTTCTCTCCCTCTTCCTTACTTTGGCAAATAGACTATAAAGAAATAGCTACCATTTTATAAGCATTACTCAAAGTCATTTCAGCATGTGATTTTTGTGTTGGGTATGCACACCCTCCAAAGATAACACTATATATACAGTCATTACTTGCTAAAGAACTTTTTTGGATTGCCATACCTAAGACCTTCATAAATATTAACGACTAAATCTTCTCAATACTCCATTAACTGAAATGAAATTAGCACCAACTTCATTTCTAACCACTACACTGTTTAAGTTCAAATTAAAACCACAAGGCAGGCTATCCCATTGACTGGGAGGAGGGGAATCCTGTTTTCAAAATGCTGCTGTTTAATGGAACAATCCAGACGAAGAGTATCTACCTCTTAATTAAACAAAAACAAACTAATCAAGATTACTGCTTTCAACATAACAAAATCTGAAAGAACTTATCCTTAAGAAAAACATATTTATGAGAACTGATTCTGCTTTAAAGTTAGTATTTAAAATAGAAAGCTGACACAGAATATATTATCATCTTGTACACCTGTAGTATTGAGGTGATCTAGAAGTTATGCTTTCCTCAATTCTAAACATAATTTAAAAAGCTAAAACCTTTACCTTATTAAAATTTGAAAATTTCTCTACAAAGAAATAGTGTTAAGATTTATTACTACAGTTTAAGAAAATGTACKTTTTTAAAAACAGATCAACATTGGAAAGTTTTATATTAAAAGGAAGATATGTTGACACATCACACAAATTTATTCAGTTTATTCACTCTCTATTAAGAAAAAAAATCAGAGTAGGCTTAGATGCTTCAGTTGTGTGCCCTTTAACATGTTTTCAAGACTATGGAGCTTATTCATTAACAGTTACCTATTCAGTATTAATCCGTTCTAGAAAACACAACTTTAAGTCTCTTAAGAATTATCAGGTGCGCAAGTGGATATGGTAGTACCATTTTTGTTCAACTGTTTAATTAAAAACAAAACTAGTATAAAACTAAAAAAGCAAATAGCCAGCCAAAAGCTTACCAACATCCATGGCAGTTTCCATGAAACTTTTCTGCCTCGAAGCAAATTCAGCGAGCAATTTCTGTTGCCTTTCTCTAGCCTTCTGTCGTCTGTGTGAAATGGGAGGGAAAAAAGAAGAGACAATTATAACGAAGGATTACAATCACTATTTCGAACAATCTCATTCAAAATTCAAGTTTTCTCTAAATAAAAGATTCACTTTCAAGACTATAAAAGGAAGCTAATGCCCTAGTAGTAGTATTTGCCAAGAAGATGGCATTTTTTTGTTTGCTTGCTTAAGTCTGAAAGAAAGGAACAGAACCCTGTCCCAAAAAACCCTCCAAAAATCCAAAGGATTCTTAGCAGATTACCATAAATAAAACCAATATATTATTCTTTGAAGTTGTTTTTCTGCTACTTAAAGGAAGAAAAGCAAAATGAAACCTCAGCCTTTATACAACAGCAACTATTGTGAACAAGCAACATTTACAAGTCCATGATAAAAAGGCCTACTTTACACTTTTGATATCAAGTCTGATGCTAAGGGAAACATAATTAAGAATATTTTCTTTTCCAGCTAAGGCTCTTCATGGCAGTTTCTTCTCCCCTACCTCCACCCCACATACTGGCCACAGCTGCAACAGACTTGCAGGAGTTTGACTGCCGCCATCCTGAAGTCCCCAGGCTCCCTGGAGCCAAGCTGATTTCACTGACTTTTTCTTCATAGTTTAACATTACCTTCCATCTGTAAACCAACAATATTAGCTGCAGACCTATTCTTGTCTATCCTGTCGTTTAAACTGTATTAGGGACCTGTCCAGGGTTAAATGATCAGCTATTCTATAATTTATTTCTTGCAAACGTGAATTTGAAAATGGCAACAGCTGTTGATGGCTCAGTGAAAAAAAACAGCAGAGGAATTTGTCAACTAGCAGATCAAAAAACACTGAAGCTCTCCCACTATCTTCCCTGCCCCTCCACCCGAGGAACTGTTCTTCTCCGCAATGGCACCGCTCCCCACACGTTCACTCGAGGACCAACCGCCCCAGCTGGCTACCCGAACCCGCCGAGGCACCTGCGGCTCCCGCTCCCACCGCGCGAAGCTCCTTGGCCAGCCTCCTCGCGGTGCTCCAGCTCGGGTAAGTTCTCTTACCTGTACTATTTGCTCTGCTTTCTTTGCAGTCTGTCATGTTAACAAAGTGATATCCCATCATTTTTCTGTTTTTGTTTGCTTTCCATCAGCTTTTACTTTTAGAGCATGGCTWTTAACACTTAATGCCCCAGTTAAGACCATCATTAAACCACATTTCTGTTATCCTCTGGTTACCAACTTCACATCGACTGCAACCTTTCATGCTCTTTCACTTAGGTATCGCACCGTTCTTAYGAAAACATTCACCTGTCTCTTACAATAACATGTCTGATGCACCATTACATAGCTTTCTTTCAGCAYAGTCCTTACTCCTGATCCCAGTGTTTGCACCTGCTTGATCTTTTTAAATCCATCAATATTCTTCTATCCCCTGCAGCATATTTATTACAAATTTTCCTCTTCCTGAGTCCCAAAAGCAGGAAGGGACCTTTACTGCGACATGAGTTTACAGACGGTGGAAATGGGAGCAGTGAAGTGGGAAGAGCAAAGCCACACRCGGCGGGAGGCCACGCGGCGCTGCCGCCCTGCCAGGGCGGCAAACTCTGCTCTTCTCCAGCAACGACCCACGAGCTCTTTCCTCTTCCTACTCAGTCGGAGATGACCAAGAAAACTGGCAAGGGGTTTGAAGGCCTCCCTGGGCGCCTGCTCACGCTGCGAGGGGAGTCCCCTCGCACCCGCGGGACCGCCTCGTACGCTTGTCCAGGGCGCAGCGGCGGCCACCCAGCTCAGGCYGGTTCCCGCAGCAAAGCTTCAAACTGGTTCTCTTAAAGGCACCTTAAAAAATCAAAATGCCCATTTATCTGTCACATTGCACAGTCATCATTTCTCAAAATAACTTCTGTGTACCACAGTCCTAGGACTCACTATTTTAGGAACCATCTCAGGGCTTTCATTAGGTCTGTTTTTATTTATTCCTCCCTGGGAATTTCTCAATATATGCCTTTGCTAAAAGCAGAGTGACCGTAAATAGAGGCCTCTAATAAGAGGACATAAACAAGCACTGACASATTCGGTACAGCTCAGTAATTTTCCATGATAGCCCACAGGGCTCTGACACCACAACTGAAAAAATATTGCGAGCAGCTCCGGCTCTCGGCTACTTCTGTGCCTCGGTGTCTGTGGTGACAGCCCACGGCGGAGGTCACGCCAAGCCTGTCATCACACGCTGAAGTAACCCAAAAGCGTCAGCGCTGAACGCTCACAGCCTCCTCCGTCGCCATTAATACCAAACTGGACTTGAAAAATCAAAAAATGAAAAAAAAAATATAGAAACATTAAATCTATTTTGGGTTATGTTATTTTAAAAGAAATACATCTTCAGCATTAAAGATTTAAGTTTCACTTTAATCTACTGTAGCTTTTGGACATAGCAGAGAGAATTTAGTGAAAAATTCTGACAATGTGACAGATCTTTCCCCTTTTTCGCTTGAGGAGATGCTACTTTTCTCAGAGACTGATTTCTGTGAACCAATCCAGTTTCCAAGCGTTTACRAGTCATACTGGAAGAGTCTTTTTTAAGTTCCTTAACTTTTCTAGAATTTGCAGGTATTAAAATTCTCAGAGCCCACTACCATATTTAAATCCATCAAGAATTTTTAAAWTTTATTTTCAAACAAATAAAAATATATAAATATGTGTAAATAAAAGTAACTCATAGATCACCTGAATGAGAATGCAGTATGGTTTCCCCAGGATTTCTAGAACCATAAACATGCAGTGTGGTTATATAAGCCATAAATACTACAGACTACCGCACAGAGGCAAGCCCTGCAGAGCATGCTTGCGCACCCCAGCACGTGTCCTCCCTAACTGTGCCCCCGACGCTTCTTCAGCCTTCTCACCTCCTCCTGCCTGGCCACCGCAATCGCCAAGCCCCAACCTGCTAATGTTAGCCGCTGCCTCCTGGCATTACAACTCCTCATCTCYTCACTCCCACCCTTCTGCACTACAGGTACCAGCCTCTTCCAAGCGCCCCTCGCCAGCCCCATTCTTTCCAGTCCTCAAATCCCAGCTTGTCTCCATGCCCTCAGACATTTGCATTCCCRCTCCATACTTTCCCATTCTTATCACCTCTCACACCATCTTCCCAACTGAAATTTTCATCCAAATTTAGTTCTTCCATCTCCTGCTCATCTTGCAGTACTTCTGTCCTGACAACCTGACAGTTGTCCCCATCATCTCCAATTGCCAGCTTCTGCTTTCCAACATCAACTATTCAGAGCTGGTATCCTCCCTTCACCCACTAGTACCTCCCCACCGTTCTTCCTTCCAGTTCCAGTCTTCAGCACTTTGCCCCTGCCAGGCCTAGGTTTCACCTCTGCTTCTCAGCTCCAGTAGTTGTCCTCCAGGMATTTGATTTAGGCTGCTCCTGGTCCCTGCTGCCACCACTGCACTTGCTGACAACACAGCACAAGCCGCCTCTCTGCTTTCAGTTTGACCAGTGCAGTATTCAGAGCACTCGCAGGACTCGCTGTTTCTCAGTCTCAAAACTGAGATTTTTCCCCAAAAATTTTATCCCAAGACAGACATTCGACATGCAAATTTTCAGGTCATATTATAAGAAAATAACAATGATAATTAAAAACCAAATGCAATTATAAGAAATTGGAAAGAATTTTTTAAAAATGACAATGTGTTGGACAAGAAAAAAGGCTGCGCTACCAACTCACACATAATAATCCTAAAAAAAACCTCACAGTTGTATGCAAATGTATACGCTATATGAATGAAAAAAATTCTAATTTATTTTGAGGTTGCACAGTTAAGCCCCCAAAGTTGTTACAAAAATCCTAATTCTGCACCTCTGTATATATGAAGTGTAACTGTGATTATGGAGTTCATTATTTTTCCATTTAACATTCTTAACACCTAGTTTTACCTCTGCTATGCCTTGGTAATTCCTGCCCTCAAAACAGAAAAGGAGGACAAGTTCTGTTATGTGCCAATATGTTCCAATCAAAAATTATAGTGTGAAGTAATAGGAAAAATAAATGCTGAAAAGCCAGCTCAATATGAATTGAATATTGAGCAGCTTGAATGTTCTATTTACCAAATACATAACTTCTCTTTTTACTCTTCCCATACAAAAGTACAAGGGCTTCTAGGCTGAAGGGAAAAAAAAAAAAAAAAAGAAAGAAAAAAGAGGGAAATAAAATCGTATTGATTGTTCTCGATGTTTAAGGAGTCTCTATTTTAAAAGTTCTTTACTTTGCAGACGTGAATGTATAAAGTCTGCAAGTCTCTGGGCTCGCAGAAGCTGAGAATTACTGCCCCAGGATAAATTGAGTACAAGGATAAAAAAGCCCAGGAAATAAGAAAGGGATATGTGGCAACATTAAAGGTCATCATGTGTATAAGATAACAATTTTCAAATTTAAATATTTATAATAGCAAGGTGCAGACACTTCTCCTTACTATCCACTTACATCAAATGTATACAAAATGAGTAAAGACCAGAATTGTAGATTTGAATTAAATTAGGAACAGATCAATCAGGAGATGCAAACACATTCCTTTCTACCACCCCTTTCTTTCTTTCTTCTTCTTTTTTTTTTTTTTTTTTTTTTAAACTTACCTTTCCTCTTTGTCCAAAGTTTTCTTCTCTGCAGAAGTAATCTTTTTTGGTGGTACAGGAGGTGTAACCTTTCTGCATATCTCTTCAATGATACGTTTATTCAGTCTGCTCTGTATGGCAGCTTTCAATAAAATTCTTTCTACTGCTGTCACTCCATCACCGTGAGAATATCTTGGAATTTCTGGGTGGATTAAAACATCCACATCATCTAACCATGGAGGATAGTAAGAGTTTTGTTTTCCTGAGAGTTTATGGTGTAATTTAATTAGCAAGGACAATATACTTTCCTTGACTTCTAGAATGGCTGTAGTTAGCTGTGGTGTTGCACCAGGTGCTGACCATTTCATTGATGTTTTGGGCCGAACCACCTGATTTGCTTCACTGCTGTTCCGATTGATGATCTCCTGAAATTTCTTTCTACGTTCTGCAACCAAACTGAACACTTGAGCTGTCCCCGAGTTCTTGGAGGGGAAAAAATAAATTTATAATTAAATTATAATTAATAACTAAAAATACATGTGTAAACAAAATACATACAACTATAGACATTATTGTTTAAACTAGGAGGAAAAGCTGAAACAGTAAGATTACCTTTTCTCTTCCAAAAATGTAATGAAGTATTGTGGACCAAAATATTAAACCCGTATATCATACTTTTATACAGATTTGTTATACACAGCTACATAAAAAGCCAAGTACAAAATCAACATACTATCTATGCTAAAATAATAGCAAATATCCAGCTTTGCTCTACACTTACGATCCTATTCTCCAACTAGTATTTTGTCTTTTTTTTTTCTGGAATATTCATAATTTTAGCATCTTTAGGCCATTTTAAAAGTCTTTAATAAGGTCTACTGAGCACTGCTACACAGCATAATTTATGAGCTACTACACACGTGAGCCCAGATGTCCCCATAGGTATTGCCCATCCTGCGTGGATTTATTAGCTGAGATCCAGAACCAAAAAACAATATGTGCAAGCAGAGCTTACTGTTTGGGGCACATGACCACGAGTGCAGTTACATGAATTACAGAGCCCATTCAGATGCTTCTGCAGTGTGCTGCCTTGTTTTCAGACCCAGATTAAGCATATATAGAGCAATAGGCATATCCTGAACCTAAAGAAGAGAGGTTTCCTGAATATCTTGAATATGGAATTCAGAACTTAACACCTCAATACTTTTAAAAAGGCTGAGCAGCCAACAAATGTCAAATATTTGAGAGATTAAACATAAAAACAGGGTTTTGAATTTTTCTTCTGTTAATATGCAAAAGGAATACCCACTGTACTTCACTACAGAAGCTTTTTTTACATCTAATTTAAAATAACCTGAAGCTCTGCCTACAAAAACAATCTCGACGAAGGGATTATTTTATCTATTGGCTCTAAATCTTTCAGTATCCCACCACGTACACATTAATTTTGTTTTCACAAAATAGATCTACTTTGACATTAATCATTTCAAATGCACTTGCAACATAAGGTTAAACTTACCTAGATTTGAGAAAGCTAGACTACTCTACATTATAAATGTTAGTAATACCTTGGCAAGACAGAACAGGACTAAGTACAAAGCTCAAGCAGTAAGTTAAAARACAGTTTATATTTGATAAATAGCATTTATTTAAAAATATATGTATTAAACATATAAAGGTATCTCATTGCTTAATGAAATTATTTTATTGCTTAAAGAAATCTATCACTTAAGATTAAAATCAAGAATATGAAGAAAGCACGAAACCTTGCAAAATAAAGCTAAAAAGTTCATAAAATGAACTGAATGTTAAGATGAGTACAATTAAAGCTATATTGCAAGTTAATTGCTTAGGAAAACAAACTGCACACAAATCTACCTCTCTCTGAAGGCTCTTCCGCCTTGAACTCTGGTAGATTGAGGACAAAAAAGAATTCATTAAATATGTCATTTGGAAGGAGATATGACTTGAAATAACTTCTATTCTTGCTAGTATATTCTTTGGAAAGATTACTAAAGGAAAGTATACATTTCTTAGAAATTCATAAAAACAGTAAAAATTATCCAAACAAACAAAAACAAAATATGCAATAAAGCAATACCTTAAACTACTCTAGGAAGACAACTGGAATCTATATATACTTACTTGYGAAGAAGTTAAACCATCTGAACTGGTACTTGCAGGTGGTTCTCTCTTCACTTCTGGAGCAGTTTCCGGTACTCTTACTCGAACATAGTTAATAAAGTGACGCATGTTAGAAACCAAGTTACTACCYGGAAACCAACTGTCATGGCAGCGCTCTTGTCCACCTGCAGATTCCTAGAATAAACAAATTAGTGTACAGTCTTTTATATATTACAATAATTCATGTTGCTTTTATAATCATACACAGACCATCCTCTCTTCATGACATTAGAGCAAACGGCTGAAAAGTGTGTACCTCATTGGAGATTATACAGCTCTTAAAAATTATGACAATGACTGAGAGATATCTTATGGACTACAATGCAAACAAATAAATAAATAATACACATTCAGATTGAATACAAGCAAAGAAATATACCCAATCCGTGTTACCTGAAAAGAGCAAAAGGAATTACTCAAGGTAATACAAAGATGTACAAACTAAGCTTAGCATAACAAAACAYCCAAAATACTCACAAAATCTCTGGAGAAAAGAAAGTGGCAGATCGTTAGTCATATAAGGAACATTAAGCACCAGCAAAAATCATGAAAGGCATATAAACCATAAGCGAAATTGGAGTAATGAAACCAAGTATTCTTTACATTCAAATTCTCACCAAAAGGACAGTTATAATTTTGGTTAATTCACATCTTGTGTTTTAGAGGACACAGAACTTTAGTGGTRAAATGTGCTGTGATAATGGTTTCAGCTGAAAATCTAGTAACTTAAGCAAGTTTTAGATTCAATTCATTTCATTTCTTGGCAACCAGTTTCAAGCACTAACTTATAGAATAGCATGATCTATATTGTCAGCTTAAAAATACAGAAGTCTCAACTCTAAAAGACATTGTTGCAACTCATGGCAAGATGTCAAGTTCTTTTTCACAACTGTATGCAGTTTTCTAATATTCATTGCTAAGCTGATTCCTGCTTAAATAAATAAAAAATGGTGTTTTATTCTGAATCCCACTGTAAAATCATTATATTAATAAACGTCAAGTGTTAAATTTAAGAGAATGTTGCTCCATTAGACAGCACTTCCATATTTTAATGAAAAAATGATATTTATTCTTACCTCTTCATCTGACTCCTGTTCCGGAGAATTTTCCAACCCCAGCTCAATCAAATACAAAACCATGCAAAGGACATGTTCTGACAAATTCTGATGATCCATTAATATCTAGRCAGAGAAATTGACATTCACAGCTTAGAAGGTCTTTTATCTCTGATACTCCCACAATCTCTAATAAAAAAAGAAAAGTGCCAAAAACCTGGATGACATTTCTAACCTAAATTGAAAGTGAAAGAAAGTAATCAGGAGTCTCCTGTGAAGAAGTTCATGGTACTACAAACTTTTTGTCTCTGAGAATGATTTTCCAGGWTAGCCACTTCAGGAAAGGTATAAATTGTTGAGCTACATATGTAATTTTTGCCTTCAACATTTTTTAATAATAGGAAAATATTTTCTCAAGATTATGACATATATCCCAAGTATTCCTATACAGAAGAGCCTGGGCAGGCAGAACACTATTAATACTAGCCATCCTAGTATTTTCTGGAGACACTGATCTCCAATTTTAGAATTTAAAATAAAGTTTTTGTTTTGTAATACAGTAATGCCTTCAAAGTCTTAACATATTTGTGAAGAGATCGTTAGAAAAAATTATTTTATAGAGTGGTGAATTGCCCATTCAGCTTGCTATAACATTTATTCTGACGCACCACAAAGACATTTTAAACACCACTCTCCTCTTATGACTGGAAGGATCAACCAAGGAGAACACCTGATTGGGCACTATGTTATAGAATTTAAAAGGAAAGTTGCAAGAAAGTCAATAAAAGTAAGAGTAATAGCATGAATATAACAGTAATAGAATACTACTACAAAACAGGACAAGTCATTTTGGATGGGTTGTATCAACAGAAGTGTTGCATTTAAATGATAGGAAGACATCACTCAGCCTGTTATGACTTCAATATATATAATGMACAAAACAGCGTCCTGCTCTTGATATTACCCTTCAGACCCCTCAATTTATTTGATATATTTTAAGAAAATAATTTTTAGGTTTATAAAAACTAACCTGTGAACATCATGGCAAAAGCAAGATCTAATTTTACTGTCTCTTTCCAACCAAAATTAAAATTATCACTAGTTCAAGCTGTGGCTAATTTTAAAATCAAAAGTGCCAGGTTAACTTGCTCAGTTACCACTACTGTCAGCTACACGCAAAGAACTGCTGCGAGCCTGCCCTCCTTTTTGCATGAGATTAGTCACAATCCAGAGTGACCATATCCACATAACTTTCTTTTCGAAATCACAAACAATAGCGAAATACTTCAGAAATTCCTCATGTCTTCAGGAGACCAAGAGGGATGGGCAAACCCAAATAATATCAGCACGAGGAGGATCTTAACTAACCAAATTTCCAAGTCTCATACTAAAAAAAAAAAAAAAAAAAAAAAAAAAAAAAAAAAAAAAAAAAAAAAAAAAAAAAGCTTCAAAAATTTATCAACGATTTACTGAATGGTTGAGGTTGGAAGGGACCTCTGGAGATCGCCTGGTCCAACTCCCCCACTCAAACAGGGTCACCTAGAGCACGTTGCCCAGGACTGCSTCCAGACGGCTTCTGAGCATCTCCAAGCAGGGAGACTCCACAACCCCTCGGGGCAACCTGTTCCAGTGCTCAGTCATCCTCACAGTAAAAAGGCTTTTCCTCACATTCAGAYGGAGCGTCCTGTGCTTCAGTTYGTGCCCGTTGCCTCTCCTCYTGTCACTGGGCACCACTGAAAAGARCCTGGCCCCATCCTCTCRACGCCCTCCCTTCAGATACMTGCACACGTTGGTGAGATCCCCCCTCACTCTTCTCCTCTCCAGGCTGAACTGTCCCAGCTCTCGCAGCCTTCCCTCAGAGCAGAGATGCTCCAGTCCCTTCATCAGCTTAGTAGCTCTTTGCTGGACTTGCTCCAGCAGCTCCAYGTCTCTCTTGTACTAGGGAGCCCAGCACAGGCTGAAGAAACCTTACTGAACTCAAATTTGCAATACTGACATATGAGATTTTTATCCTAACTTCTAGAAAACCAATTCTGCCACTGTACATTTCTACATAACCCTGAAACACTGATCTTCTGGTTCTATGCAGAGTTCTACTGCCTTTTCACAGTGCTACATAATTCTTCTACAAATATTGATCAAACTACTAGACAATGAACTGGAAGACCTTTAGAACCAAAAACAACAGCTATTTTAACTAAAGAAGAGCCAGAATTATATACAAAACAATTCAAACAAAAAGCTTCTCAAACAGAAAGGGGCAAAMAAAATTTCTGAATCCAGTGTGTATACCTATGTGCACAGAGATGCACATGTCTTTCTTTTAATACAACTTTAATGCTCTGAAAGGGAGAGAGGCAGCACTGCTAAAATGAAAAAGCAGGACAGTTTTCCTCTTCAGAATGCTCTGATTCAAAGGGAAGAAAATCACAAGAACTTTCAAATTATAACAAAAGTGGACAAGAAAATACATTTAAAATTTCATTACAAACAGGCTACTAAAGAAATTCAGAATGTATTGCAGCAAAGTTTAAATATAGGTTGATTCTGAATAGACCAAATAAGTAGATACACCCATCAGGAACATCACAGAGAGAGTTCTTAAAGCAAATACTCTTTTACAATGAGTTTTCTAAATGATGTTCAAACAGTTGATCCAATCAAACACAAGCAAATCTCAGATTAAAGAGATCGTTAAAAATAAAAGCACATTCAGTATTACATTAATGTGAAAATGATGTGCAGTTGATCAGTTAGAAACAWAAGTCAGACTGTACAACATGTCTAAAAATAGTCAAACATGTTTTATTGTTGTYCTTTATGTAATCCCAAAGGTCAAGAGATACAAAGGCTGTTGTAAATTGGCAAAATTACATATATACACAAAGCAGATCATTTAAACCACTGCACAKACTCGATCACTACATAACTTCTACCTTCCACAAACCTAGCAGAAAYGTATTTGAATATTCCAGCTAAAACAGTATCCCAGAAAATTTTACGACTGTCAAGATTTAGGTCCTTGAAGCTCCTTAGTAGAATAAGACAAATAAAAACTATAAGCAAGACAGAAGATGATGATGCATTCCTTCCCTACATTCTCCATATCTGTTCTACATTAAAATCCTGTTTCATCATCTGAATCACCCTAAACTCACCACTCTGCTTTTCCYCAGCGGGCAGCGCTCCCAAGAGCCGTCTGCCTTGGGCTTCCCCCAGCACTTCCGAGCTCAGTCTCCTGCCGGCAGCTCCAGCGGGGCCTGCCCTGCCCAGGGCGAAGCGGGCAGCAGCCCCCAGCCTCTGGCCACAATTACAGAAATCCCTGGGCAAGGAGGTACCAGCACTCCCAGCAAAGCCAGAGTCAGCTCTGGTGTGAGGCATGCCCCRTCTGGACTGATGTTTGAGACTTCATCACTTAACGGAATAAAACAATAACCCACCAAGCACGTACAAAATGCAGTTTTGCAATGTCTACAGTTTGACTAAATTTAGATTCAGAATCTTGATAAAAGAATGTTTAAAACATGGGGAAAAAGAATGTATTTTGTCCTGTTTGTTGAAAAATATGACAGAATGCTCATCCACCTTGAAAAACGGCAGTGACTAGTTAGATTTTGGCAAGATTATAAGCAACTAAGAAATATCTGAAAATGGAAAACCTTGACCATTAATAAGATGTTGTATTTCCAAGTCCCAAATGCTATGGCTTCATTCAACAGTCTCTGCACATCTGTCTTCTCCATTAACATGGTCCATACTATCATGGAGAAGGAAAAATAGGAGCAAAAAAACTTCTGAGAAAAAGAAAATTCTGTTATAAAGGTAAAATCTATTGAATGAATTCAGGTAAAATCTTAAGTTTGTATCCCTTCTAGTGATATACTGACAACTTATTTATATGATACATCAATAGAGGAAAAAAAATCAGTTAGAATAACTTCATAGGAATAAACATGTCCCTCTTTAAATGCCACATTGTTGTTACTCTCTTTAACACCAGGTATCTTCCATTCAACAAAAGCTGGAGAGCTATGGGGGAGCAAGGAGCATTAAAAGGAACATCTGCCCAGCAAAGGCGCTCSTGTGCCTCAATCAAACCTTGTTGTATAGTCTCTCAACTGCCTTTGCAGCCTATTGTTTCCAAGCACAAAGAGCAATTCAGAGTCTTTGAACCATTTTCTGATGATGCACTCAGCAAAAGGAATGCACCACTTCTTAAAAGGGGGCAGCCTACTATCAAAGACAAAACCAAAAATAATTTAAAGGCATCAATTAGTGCTGAAAAACAAACGCTACAATGTTACCAAAAGCCAGAACATATCCAGGGGAAGTGAAATTAGAACCAACTGCACTTGTAAGACTTATTTGTCATTTAGGAGCTAGAGCCACCAAGGTTGCCTACGTTTCACCCTGCTGCGGATGCTTTAYAGATCTGCTGTAGGTAGGAGCCAAAAGAACATCCCTCACATTAGCAAGCTCCCCAAAACCATTACGTTACAACAGCTCAGACAGCAGCCCTGACGAGTCTGACAGCGCTCCTCAAAGCGCAATAGGATTGCTCATCTCCTCGGGTGCCTGACTAGGTATGTGTACAAACCGCATAACGAAAACCATAGGAGATCATCATCATAGGCTTATAAAATGAACATGAAATACTACACATCTCTGAAGTCATACAACCAATTCATGGAAAGAACGTGAAATAACAAAAAAGGAAAAATTACCCCCTTATAACTTGTCTTTAGTTTAACTAGTAAAAAAAGAAAATCTAATCAGAAGTACTTCATCATGAGAACAAAAATAAAAATAGTACATAAATTTGAACATACATATTGCAAATTTGTAAACGAAGTTGTGATTAAATGGAAGGAAAATACTGGTCTYATTAATGAGAGTTATGTACCTTGTAAAGAAGTGTGAACAGCACAATGTGCAAAGTTTTGCAGTGTAAAAGCTTTATGAGACCTTTGTAACTTGGATGCAGCAGTGTTCTCTTCTTGTAAGGTGGCCACGGGTTCCCAGGGAATTTACCACTTTGCTTTAAACTATTGAAAGAAATCAGACTTACGTTAAATACTGCAGTAACGTAGACAACTGTCACTATTATAAATAGCTATCCTGCRTTCTTTTTGTTCAGACAAACTTTATAATTGATGACCATTTCTAAGCCACTTAATTTATACTAAACAACATTTCATAAACAAATATACAAACCATATCCAGTCATCTTTTCTGCTGCCACCTGTGATTTCAATGTCCTGGACACCTTCTAAATTGTTAATTACTGCAATGAATTTTAGAATTCCTCTTTCACTTTAAGAGGCACATGAAATTGACTGAAAACTTTTTATTTCATCAGAGTCTCCAGTTTAGTCAGATATCTACCACAGAAAATTCACATCTGTAGTATTGGATTATACGCAGCTAAAAAGATCCAACACTGGGAAACATCAAACATCATGCTGAAAGTACCGGTGTTTTACCAGCACCACCATGTCTATGAAGTTAAAAATTAATTTCACTGTAGACCCATATTGCTAATAATCGCTGGTATCTGGTGCATTAGACAGTGCAAATATTTAACAGACTGTTACCTTGCTTAAAATCACAGCACATGTTTATGATGACCCTCAGGCTTAACAGAACAAGCAAACCTGTATGGGGCAGAGGATTATTTCACCAAGTTCATTTTATGTATTTTTAAGTTATTTTTTATTCCCAGAGTATTAAATAAAGAAAATTAAATAAAATTAGTTGTAATAAGGACAAGGATTTTTAAGAGTAAGAATGTAGTAAGGCATAGAATTAAGGACAAACCTTCTTGCTTCTTAGAAGTGTGCTACATGTTTTATTCTTGTATTTAAAATCAGAATTTATTTAATTGACAGGAGTCTGTATTGTCTTCAATACAATTTCAATACACAAAATATTGTAATACTGTGCTTCATTTTATACAAATGTGAAGAAAAAAAGACAAGGCTATTTTCACTAAGTAATATGTAAATGATTTTTAAACTCAACTCTTCAGTTAAATATCTGATCTGTGACAACATTCATTGCTTTGTCTGTGACTCTTTCAATGTATTTTTAAACATCTGTGGAAGAGAAACAGACTAAATTCACCAGAACCCTGGTGCTCTGTACATTTCCATACTATTTATTGAAGGACAAATTTGGGATCTGAAAACATTGGTATTATTAACACTCCCAGCATGTGAAAACATTCATATATTATATAAATGATATATATATAAAATCTGTTGCTCAAGAAACAATAATATGCTGCCATATTTCTGAAAGGGATCCAACTTACAATGCAGTGTATCTGTCCATTGCAGACTGCACATCTCTTCGGTAAACTGTTCGAAGTATTACCATGACTGGGTCAAATTCCTTATCCCAAACTTCAGCTATTATTTAAAAGAAGTCATGTTAAAATTATCTTCAGACATTATAATTTATATCAGACTCTCTTCTTAATCAGCTGTTAACTATGTAATTTGTTATTAGATAATTATCTTTTGCAGCAAAGTACAATAATTTTTACTACTTATTATTAATAATACTTTAATTAATAAAGATCTATTAAGGCATTAAATCTCTTTCACTAACTAGCTTTTAGTATCTTGTATTTTTTTGTGTTTTAAATAGTAATTTACAATGTGAAAAAAGACATTTCTGATAAAGAGACAACTGAAACACATGCAAAGAGAAAAAGTTTCAAAAGAACAGTTCCAAATTATTTTTTAAATCTAAGTAAAAACATTTCTTCCATTCTAAGTATATGAAGAAAGTCCCCAAACCACCTTTTCCAGATTCATCTTATTTTGCTCTTTACAAATTTTTAAGTATCTTTAAGAAAATGTGATAATTATATTTCACTTGGAAAGAGCAGGCAATTTTGAAAATAGGACGTAAAGACTGCAGATCAATTAGCAAATAAGTGATATTTAAGTGCAGTGAATCAGATGGTAACATCATGATTTTGGGGTTGGTCTAAATAAATGACTTTCTTATCAAACAACATTTGTGATCAATCATTTATAAAATGTGCTTCTGCTTTATAACCAATATTTGTGCATTATTTTTGCATTAAAATCTTAGCTGTCTCTGCTTAATTTAGTAGCTCTAAAGCAATGTCTATAGTATATAGGCTTTAAAGAGCAATCATGAATAGAAAAATTCAAATGGAATATTAACAGACACATCCCTTTAAATGCTACATGTTTTTTGTTCTGCTTATGCATCATTAAAAGATCAAACTAAAAGTTTCCCACCCAAAGCCAGAAAAGTTCTTCAGCGCGTAAGCTGAAGTAGTTAGCTCCGATAACAAAGCAGTATGAACATAAGATTCAACTTGATCATATTAAAATAACAAGAACAACAAAGAAAAAACAAGGATTTATGTTTTTAGAATATTTAAAACATTTTTCAAAGTTTTCATGGCCAACGYAGGAGGCTTCATCACACCAATGAGACTAATTTCCCACAGGCATGTGGTCCATATTCCTATTAACTAATATTAATAGTTCTACAGACACCTCATAAGCTATTCAGAGGGAACACCTTGCACGATTTCCAGTGTGTGCTCACACCCTAGATGCTCACACCATAGCCTTTTAGCCATCAAAAGCGTAGCCTGCTTCCAAAAATCCTACTTTTTTTCTGGACAACAGAGTTGACTATTGCAGCCCCMAATACAGACCAGTCCTGGTTTGGCTAGCTGAACAAAATGAGGAAAACAGACTAAGCRAGGGAGTCACAGGGTAAAGAGTAGGAACCGACACAGAATTCATCTCTGCAACACAAGTCCCCAGGAAACACACAACTGTATCTGTTTTTGGAGATAGTGGTTTTCTTTAATCAGTGCTTAATGGAAGMCAGATGTGGCACTTCTGCATATCACAAACTAGATTTTTCTCTGTAACTGTAGGAAAAGGAGGGATTCAGTGAAACGGATTTCAACAGAGCTTGCTTAAACTGTGACAGGCCACAGATTTTAACTCTAAAAAGCCACCAGAGTACCATCATTCTTTCTGAGGACCTACATAGCCTTATAAAGATTATAGGCTTTTTAAAAGCTATAGTACACAAAAGAAGGCCACGCTGGCTTTTATTCTGGAAGGAGCTTTTTCAATCTTTTATCACATAAAGAGGAGATTTCATAGAGTGTTACAAATAACTTCTGTATTCACTGCTATAAGAGATGTTATATTTAAAAATCTTTAAGGTGAATAATGTATTCCAGCACTAATACAAGCTATCTTTTAAAATATTATAAATACCATTCTACCAATCTACCATTGGAGTCCCCAAATACAAAGTGCTATCATAATTAAAAATATCATTCTTTTATTTTCTTTTTTTTATTTTTTTTAAACACTGTGTTCTGAAAAGACCAGCATGTCACAAGGTCCAAAAATCAGACATGACATAAGGAAACATGTTCTACACAACACTAAAAGAGCAATATTTTAAATATATAGGTGTTAACTGCCTAATTACACATCAAGAAGTCAGAATGTTTTCAGTTCCCAAAACCAGTGATTTCACTAAATTACTTCACTGGTTGTTGATTTCTATCAGAGTGAGAGTTTTTCCTCACTCATCAATCTCCCATGACAAAACCTGGCAAACAGATTAATGCAATATTAGTTTCCACATAAAAAAAAAAAAAAAAATCCACAAAAGAGCATTACCTACAAGCCAGATGGCTTAAAAACTGTCAGACCCCACGGCTGCCAGTTTTCAAGTCACGCCAGAGGCTGGAAGGAGCCACCACCCACCTCCAGCTTTGCTGCGAGCTGCAGCACAGCCAGGGCCCGCGGAGCGGTTCAGGTTGCTCCGAGGCTCAGCTGCCCGCTCAGCGGCAGGAAAGCGGCCCCGGACCCCGAGTGCTGAACTCCTCCTCCCTCCCCTCTGGTACACCAACACTGTGTTGAGTCTAACTTACACAGCAAGCCGGTCGGGGGAGCAGCTTGTCATTTTTACACTCTATACATTGTATTTAAATAGAAAACAACATTCTATGACCACGCTACTTAGGTCCGGACCCTCACTATTGACTGGGAAAGCTGTTACAGATTATTAACAAATTTAGGCAATATAAAAGGAAATAGTAGATACATGTTTAATAATCACAAAGTGAACAAATTCAAAGAAAATTCTTTGTAGCTGATACCCCACTGGTGTAGACAGTTATAAATTCTAYTGAACATACAGCAGTATTTTAAAAATAGACATGATGTAAGTATGAAGAACAATAAAATACAAACAACACGCTCATTCAGTTCTCCATTTTCCCCTTGCTTTCTAAAGGTTCTTGATTAGTAGTGGAGGTTCAATTTAATTCTAGATCAAAATGTCTTTACAGAAAACTATGAACAGTCTTGAGCAGTGCTGTTAAGAAACACAAGCAACAGACAACAACAACAAAGTCAGACCCTGAGGTTTTTTCGGTCTAACTCTGATTAGGCATCTTACCAGCGAGTACGTTATAGAAGACACGGAGCACCATACCTTTAGGTGTATACATTCCTTGTTGCATGGAACCTCCAGGTTCAAAAACAGGAGCTTTAAAATCAGCAACTGCTGACAACACTGATTCAAAGCTTAAGCTTCCTGGAATAATACCACTTTTAGGATTTGGGTTTTCTGGAATGTAATGTTTGTGTTAAGGGAAATAAAGTTAACTTAACTGCAGAACACAGCATTTTACTTCTGTCTGACATTTTCACTTGCGTGCTTCAGAAACCACATTTCAGCAATGCTCTGTTTTAACCACAAGAGGGCTGTATCCTCCAACTGCACTGGAGCAGCAACTATTACTGAAGTGAATCAGTGTCCTATATAGGACACTAAACTCTTTAAACCAAACCAATTACGTGCTTGCTCAAGAGGTAAGTATTAAATAAGAACTAAAACCCACYATCTGTAGTGCATATATAAAATTTTTTGTGTTAGCCTCTGTTTACTCTCACATTGGATTTTTCAATAGCAAAAAAAATATTTTGCATTTATGRTTAAGTGCAGAAAAAGAAAGTAAAAGGTTGGAGATCTATACACATACTAAATAATTTTCAGTCTTGGACTAACTAGTCCTTATTTTTTGATAGTGATACTTAATCAGCCTACTGACAATTCCCAAAATTACAAGCAGTAAGCACTAATACTTACATAAGCAATCACTTACCATAAAGCAGGGGTTTTCTTTCAAGTGGTAATAGGTCTTCTTACATAAGCAATAAGCAATCACTTATTTTTACTTCCAAGCATTAGGCATATAACTTTATATTGTTTTAAACAGTAAATAAGTATGGGGAGAGGGGGAAAGGGAATCTCCCAAACCTCCTCACAAATCACAAGGTTCTTAGAGGGTTAATGGGTATGGGAATGAAATAAAGGAAGAGAAGTAGGTCATCAGATCCTACAAAGTGGAAAAACAGGTGAATTCAGACAGAAAAGTACAGACAGACCTTGTTTTAAGTATACAATAAAACATTTGGAAAACCATCTGTTCTGAGGTACAAGCCCTAAAAATCTCACCCTGAGCAAGAGCTCAAGGCAAATAGGATCTAATAGCCCCCMAAAAAATTCAAGAACACACATCTAAAATAATGTGAATACAGTAAAGAGGACAGGTGAAAAGAATGTAAAGGGAAACAGGTTTTGAAAATATAAACAAGTAAAGATGAAAGGTAAACTGCATATATGGCATCCTGAACAAATGAGTTACTAAGTCTCATTGCATAATTTTTATTGTATATTGGTAACTCTCAGTCTTCTCCTCCATTTACACCTTTATAAATTGGTAATATTTTCACCGGATGCCTGTCACTAGATTGCAAACTCTTTCAGGCAATCACCATAATCTGTTAAATTTGCCTGTGGAGCTTAATATGTTGATACCAGTAAAACTGGGTATGGAACAGTTTAGGGACATGAATCATATCATTGYGTGGAAAGATTTCCTAGAATTTGCTATTCTTCAAGATACTTTCCTACTAAAACAGATACATTTCACTCTAATTTTCAAAGCTGCGTTCAGCATGCTATTATTTGCATTTTCAGCTTTTGATATCAAAAGCAAAAGCCAAAATAGCAAAAGTGGCTTCTTTTTATGCTAGCACATAATAAACAATAACCAAAGGCTCAAATCCAGATAAAGGTTGCACTTGGAAAGACTTTCTGAAATCCTACTGAAAAACAGACTTTTCACCTCTCAACTGTAGGATTTTTGTAGTATTTAAAAATAATTTAAAAAGTTCTTTCTTCTATATTAATAAAAAAGCAAACATTACAAAGCACTGCACATTTCATAAGGAAGAACAAAGCAGGAGAAAACATTTTTGAAGATAATCAGATATTTAACATGATGTTCAAGCTCCAAAATCTCACTGCTATCCAGGTACCYGTCACCTGCATTCACGTACACTAGTTAATATACTCCAAGGATATGAGATCCAATAATGAACTGTGTGTCCTGTCATTCATACAGAGTTGAGCTACCATCTCTGCTCTGAGGATCTCATCATCTGTCATTCCTAGAACAAGAAAAATAGAATAACATAATTAAAAAAACCTGAACACTCAGCATATTTCACCCTTAAAATAACTTAATACAAACATTAGTATTAAGTAATTCTAAAGTGTTATAAAAAGCACAGCAATAAAAAGGGCAAAGTTTATGAAAGACAAGCTCAGTCATAAGGAGACATTTAAACTAAAAACTGCTTGTCTTTCTGAAAAACACACTGAATCTTAAYGTGGCATTTGGTGATTAAATACAGTTTAGCCACTTACTTCCATTAAAGCTATTTTTCTCTATTTCTATGTATTCTATTTCTAATTCATAAGTGATTAAAATTTCAGTGAAGATGAGACTAAGTGTTAGATGCTTTCAGTTACTAATTTTGCCTATTCAGTTTTATGATAGCTATTAAATGTTTTGGAAATGTGAAAACAAATTAAAAGCCATATTATTTAGATAGATAGAGCTCTAAAGCTGTGATTCTTACCTAAATGTAAACGAAGACTTAACAAAAGGACTAAAAATGTTAAGGCTCCTTCCAACATGGACCTTTCATGCTCCGAATCAAGAACCGTATTCTGATGCTGCGATGCCATTGTTAGCAGATCTACTACCTTAAATCTGCATAACAAATATTAAAGTCAGAAACATCATTCTTCAACGTTAAAACAGTAATGATAAATGTACTGATAAACTCAGGATACCATGCAGATCAGACCTAAATTAATAMAAAAAATTCATATAATGCAGTAATACGCAAATAGATATAAAAACTTTTATTTTTGAAGCTAGATTTTTATTTAACTACCTGTGTGGAATGTGCTATAGTCATATGTACTCCACGTGAAAACATCTGGCACTTATGAACATATAAAAACTAATATCAATTAACCTACTTTCATACCCAGATATATACAGGGACAGATTTATTTTATCTGGCAAAGCTAGCATTTCTTCTGGAAGTCAGCTGCAAGAGCTTGGCCTGTTTAGCCTGGAGGAGAGAAGACTGAGGAGGAATCTTATCAATGTCTATAAGTACCTGAAGGGAGGGTGTCAAGAGGACGGGGMCAAACTCTTTTCAGTTGTCCCATGTGATGGGACAAGGGACAATGGGCAGAAACTGAASMRCAGGARGTTCCGCCTGAACGTGAGGAGGAATTTCTTCACTGTGAGAGTGACAGAGCACTGGAACGGGTTGCCCAGAGAGGTTGTGGAGTCTCCTTCTCTGGAGATCTTCAAGGGCCGCCTGGATGCAACCCTGTCTACCAYGCTCTAGGTGACCCTACCTGAGCAGGGAGATTGGACTAGATGATMTCCAGAGGTCCCTTCCAACCTCACCGATTCTGTGATTCTATGAAGTCTCACTACTGCAGCTCTGTTTGTCCACTTGCTCACGCTAGCATATCCTGAATGTTTCCACATGAGAATGTACAGTACTTCAAAAACTGAAAATGCTCAGAAAACAGACATCTGAACTATTAACTGTAACTCAAAGGCTACTCTTGAATGAAATGATGAACATGAAATAGCTAAACTGTAGAGCCCTGGGGTATGTATTAGCTTTAGCTAGGCAGAATCATAGCACTGAAATTGTTTATCACTGTATGCAAAGSTGTATATGCATCTTTTCTCTCCCATTGCATTAGTTAGTCAACAGTTGGCAAAATACTGAAGAGCAGCATTCTTCTTTGGATCTTACCTTTCAAAAACTGATGAAATAAAATAATCTGGGTCAAGTCTAGAGGCACAGACCTGCGGAAAGAGAATCAATTCATTGTATTCACTAGGATTTCTTTTTTAAATAAACATTGGCTTGGATCCKCAGAAAACATAACTTACTTGCAGCAGATAAATGTCAGGATCAATCATGGAATTACAAAAATGAGATTGTACGTAAGTCATTGCCTGTCCTTTAATTTGTAGGCCATTCCTCACCCACATGTTGCTGTGAATTTCAGAAAGGCTTGCCTGTTAAATTAAAAAAAAAGAAAAAAAGTCTGCAAACAGAGACATTAAGTTGTTTGGTTCAGTGTTAACAGATCACCAATATATTACTCTATTACTCTGTGTGTGTATACATATGTATATATACACACATATTTATACATACATTTATTCTCAGTCTCAAAAATAAGAGTGCAGGATGCAAGTCAATTCTCAATATATAACAAAATACTTCAAAAAATGTAGCCAGTACCAACTAATAGCATTTCTTGAGGCAGAAATGTATCWGCATATCAGACATAGTATAAAAAAAACTATGTTGAATGATTTGATAAAAAAACTTTGTGACCTCTTATTGAGAATGTATTTCAGATGATGAAAGTGATCAAAGCCAATGAAACGATACATCATTTTTCATCTTGAAAAATATTCCAAACATGAGATTATCAGTGGTTAAAATAATGGCTTCTTTTGACCTTTTTCAGCTTAAAAGTAAGTCAGGTATAAAAGCAGTGATTATAAATATTATTCACTATCATTCATATACAAATAAATACAAACTTATAAATAAAAAATGCTGCAGGGTACATCCACTCTTGAAATCATTCTCAATTTAAGATTTCAAGTTTTCAGATTGAGATTTAGTCTCTGTTTGCACTCCAATAATAGCAATTCCACGAACAAAAGTCTGTATTCAAATTTAGCTATCCTGTTTGAAAGTGCTATGATGAATATTAGTATATTCTCAGAATTATGTTCCTAACTAATGGCCCATATTTAATTTTGGGAATCAGAAAAAAAAAATCTAAGTTTATCCTAACTATTCAGTATATGCTATTTATTATGTACTTCTTATTTTTATATTCCACAATTAAGACACACACACACCCTTCTAACCTACCTTAATACATATTTAAGTGATTTTTGTTAAAGAGACAAGCATCAGATAGCAATATTTTTTATTGTACGTCTGTGTATTTGCATCAGAGAAGTTTGCCCATACCTGAATTTGAAGTGGGTGTATCATTAGTTTCATCAGCATCTCCTGATCTGGCAAGATAGTATCCAGATCTAGCTCTTGGCATTTGACAGCCTGGGCAGAGGAAAGGAAATATACATTTTATTGAACAGTTACACTCAACAGGCAATTTCCATCTTTTATGTGACTATAAGCATCTGCTTACCTTACTTAAAAACATAGCAAAGTAACGATGCAGTGGCAAATGAAAAGTAACTTGGTTAGGAGCTGGCTGAAAACAAAACATAGATATTTTAATATCACATATTTTTTTATATATATATATATATGTGTGTGTGTGTGTGTGTGCGTGTGTGTGTGCGCGTGTGTGTGAATGCCTTTGTCACCATCACCAAGAGCAGTATCTTGCATGCCCTCATTTGACGGACTTACTTTCTACTAACCTAATATTATTTAATTCCCCAACATCAGTGCTTCATAACCTTCCCATGTTCAGACTGCTACAATTAATCTCTTACTGAGTCCCTAGTAGTTAATGACACTTGAACTTGTCCTGAAGACAGTATCCTTTGCTAAGCTATCAAAGCTGCCTCCTCACCACCATATCATTGCTATTCTGTCTTGTCATTGCTTCAGCTCTCCATTCAACTAGATGGAAGTACTGCAGTGGCTCTGCTTTTAAGACTCTCACAGCTTACACTTGCACYAGTAAATCTAAAGTGTTAGACTACAGCCATATAGGATTGTAGGAAATAATATTGTGACTATTAACTACAAACTTTCTAATCTCAACAAAGCAATTCTTTCTTTTTAAATCAGTGCATAGAATGATGTTTTAATGTAATGAGGAAAATAAAGTGTATCACCTTTTAAGTTTAACCAGACTTTCACAGCATTTTGCTTGAATTCATTAAGGATACACACCTCATCTACAAAGTTGATAGCATCAAACCAGTCCTGAAGCGCTTCAAGGCAGTATCTAACAACATTTCGTGTGTATTCTTGTGTCTCCTGCAACAAGAAAAAAGCTGTATTACACGGACCAAAAGAGTTTTAAGTGTCCTTGTTTCACTGTTACGAATAAATACGGTTATTTTTACATTACTATGCATTTTATGCCTTCCTAATATGGAAACTAACGGTTTTAGTACAGTTTCATTGTTATTCTAAAAGAGGATCATTTCAAYGGCAAGAATTAAGTCCCTTCTGTCTGCTCTTAATGTCTACTTTAATTTATCCATTTATTTTCCATTTATCAGAAAATTAGAAATCAAAGCAGAAAAGATGTCTTTCCAAGCAACTGAAAAATACTGGCTTATAYAAGCTTTTATCCACTGAAAGGTTATTTTAGAGTTTAACTTAATGAATGTGAAATCCAGTGATAACACAATACTAAATAGTTCTTAACGATCCTTACAATAATTATGCTAGGTATCATAATGTCCTATTACTAAAATATATTTCAGATTAAATCATGTATTTCAAGGCCGGGGGTGTACACTGCCCTCCAGGAGTGCAGCAGTAGCCTACATGAATCTTCCCTTCCCCCTAAACAGAGCAGCTCCAGACCTGCCTCACACTCTTAGGACAGCTATGGCACACTGCACGTGAAAAAGCCAACAGCGCTTCAGCTAGCCAGAAGGTGTGTAAATGCTGACTGGCTTGATCAGTATGAGCATGAACTCAAYATTCATCACACTCAGAATAATAACTGATCACAATATTATAGACTTGGTAGGCAAAGACAGCAGGAAAAAAGTCTCCTCAAGATAAAACAGCCTGATATTTCAGATTTGAGAACCCTGAAATAAGGCATGATACACCTGGATGCTTCCACTAACCAACACGGCAAATGTTAACCCTTCAAAAACTCTTCTCAGCTTGATTTAAATCTTCCTGAATACAAATCTAAAAGTTAAGCTATTAACCAGTATCTAACACCTTTATAAACATCCTTAAAGAAATGCATCACTGTTCAAATAACTGTATTCCTTAAAGGAAACAAAAAAATGTTTATACATGATACCCTACATAAAAAGCAGTCAAAAGAAAAACAAAATTAGAGATAAGGAAAAAAAGTTTATAATTTTAACCATTTCTGAATTTCCTTGAGACTACACAGAGGAACATTAAAAGGATTTCTTTTTGCTTGTTCTTGAAAACATGACAGATAAATATTACTTACTCTAACTTTGCAGTGTGACAGAAGACCCCACATTGGCTGTGCACAGGCTTCTAGCTCAGCAGCAAAGGCAGCATAGTATGTCTGTGATTCAAACTCCACATGCTCATTTAATTCACGTTTATTTAAATTCATACCTTCAAAGATTTAAGCAGAGTTATACAACCAAGCATTTAACTATGACTAACTAGAATGTAGTACTTTTATGTTACATAGCCACAGATCTATCAACAAAAAAAAACCCACAAAAAGTATGTTTAAATGCATCTTATCTAGTAGTAGAATAGATGAAATATAGGGGCAAGCATCAAAATTTGAACAGAAACAGATCAGAAAAGAATGATGATTTGGCTAGTAATTGCAGTCAGTTATTTTGCAGGTGACATTAATAACGGACTGCAGCCCATTTACTTTGAACGTTAGTCAGTCAGAACTTTTGGAYAGAAAACACCTAGATCTCTTGCTAGATAAATATTTTTCAGTTTGTGGTAAGTTTTTGTTTGTTTGTTTTTAATAAAAACATGTTCCTTCACAGTAACACTTAGAAAAACTCATAAATTCATTAGATTAAGTTACCCAATATGTAAATTTAAGGCTCTGTCACTAGAACAGTTCTAGCACAAGTTATGATTTGCACTATCGGTACAACTTGAGAATTTTGGTGCCGTGAATCCCACTGAACTATTACATAATTGCTCTTCACCTGGTCTGCACAAGGCAAAGATCCATTAGAAGATCATTTTCAAATTTGTTTTCCAGAATATACTGGTCCTTTCCAGAAATGTCTGCTTACGAGAATACTAATGAAATGCATACTTATATACAGGGATGTAACAATTTCGCTACTGTGAACRTAAAGCTGTCTCAAGATCCTTGTATTAGTACTGACTATAAAAGTCACATACCTTGAAAGAATGATACAAAATTCATCCATGTTACCAAAAGACCATGATCTTCCAAAAATTTCTTTGCCACGCTTTGGTGTGAGAGTATATTTATAAAATCACTAACCAGGGGCCAGTAAGTATTATTCTTCAGTAGTGCTTCCCCACAGTTCACCACAACATGTAAACTATTTTCTTCATCTAGATTAAAAAATAAAGAGAGTAATGCAACTTTTTCCTTGTTCTAATTTTTAGACCTTTGTCTAGGATCACGCAAGAATAAAAGTTAGGATTCATTGTAACCTTGTGACAACGCACACAGGAAACTGCAGAAAAGCTTATTTACTTGGTGGCATCTCAAGTTGTTTTCTCATGGTGTGGACACCAGTGTCAATCCCACCCTAGTAGGRGACACACACACTTTGAACAAGATGATCGCAGCCTTTGAAGAGCAGTGCCCTTTGAGCCGCTACCCCAATGAAATTCCATAGAGAACAGACACAGGGTTCATTTCATCTCCGTAGGCCTACGACAGGAGAAGATTCCCAAAGAGAAAAGGGAAGAAGTCATAGCAGGGGAGAAAACACCTCTCCCTTTGAATCACAAAGATATGTCCTCTATACCTATTAAATAAAAGTCTTAAGTTGGTTTTTATGAGGAAGGATCCCTACAAAGAACAGTAGGGAAACAGGATTGGTCCTGGAGTCATTATCTACACGAAATAACTTCTTGCATCCACCTCTCAGTCGCTGTCATGACTCAAGCCAACAGAAGAAAGAAAACTTCAGATCTGATGACCAGCCTTGGAGGTGGCTGTTGTCCAGTTTAAATGCACAAGGGACCCTTACAGTTACCTTTTAAGCAGGTGAAAGCATCATGACAAAAACAAGCAGCATTGTATGGCCAGAGCAAAAAGATACTGGTATTAGGAGATTCCAAACTCCAGCACAAATGTACCCGGAGTAGATCTGCCTGGGCATCTAAGTAAGCAACTTTTCTTTTTCTCCCCTTTAACTACCATAGAAAATACTTTTTTATTCTGAGTTTGTATTATTTTTGTTGGCAGATTGGTAAAGAGATAAAAAACGTATTGTTTTGCCTGTTATTTCAACAGAGCTTTTTGAATTTGAAGTTGCATAGTACTTTGATCTTGACAAGTTTTAGTCCTCAGGTACAAGGCACTCTCAGAGAAATGGATCAAGTCTCATCCTAAAAATACGCTGCCCAAACTGCAGCTGTAAACAGAAACCTTCCAGTTACAATAAGGTAATATAGAACTCAAGTTCTTCAGCTGACTTCTGTCTATTCAACTGGAGCACTAGAAGAGTGCTCTACACAACTTCAAGCTTCTCTGCTGCCATCTGTCCAATACTCTACAACCGCTTGCCTGGTATCTGGTACATCTGGGAAGAAAGAAAATTAGGGCTGGTGTTCGGCTGCCTGGTTCCCACCTGCTTACATAGCCTACCCAAGAACAGGATAAAACCTCCACAAGCTCTGCCTGAACCCATGAAAGTACTTGGAAAAGAACCAACAATTACATGYCCCTGATCCCCTGCCCCAGCGGAGATCAGACAGATTCAGTGTTTTTTTAAACTGGCAGCAGCAACTCCTCGTCGTCAGAGTACTCTGCAAGTGAGGGTTATGTAAGGTCAGTCAGAGGAAGAAAGCGGTTTTCTTTAAGAATGTTTTGATGATGGCTCATTCTCCTTAGGGTATAAATACTTCCCTCATGAAAAGTTCAAAAAATCTTTACGAACCAGGGATAAATCTTTCTAGGGATCTAATTTTATTTTCTGCACCTATATTCTCTTCCTCCCTTCACAGTACACRCAAGAGAAAGGTAAGCTGAACAAGTAATGCTTTTGAATTGATGCCCATGCAGCTCCTAGGCCAACGCTCCGTTTCAGAAATACAATTTGTCCATATTCACTTGGCATCCACAAATACCTTTAACRAACTGTATACTTTTAACAGAGATCAGCTATCCAAATAACAATTAASATTTGCTAGCAACACAAACTAAACATGCCTTAGCAAATATAATTCCTGCTACATGTCCTGATTGCTTCTCTCCAGCACATTTTATCCAGCTATCCACTGGCTGGGTTAGCAAACTTTGTCTCCTTCAGATACTAAATGAACTATCTTTTGTTTGCATCACAGCACAAACAGAATTCTTTTTCCTAACTTACCTTACCAGCWTAAACTTCTAACAGACTTCTTACTACTGCTTCCAGCACCCTAAAAAGCGTTTTGAACTAAAGAAAACACAAGACGCAAGCTTGTAGAACTGCAAAATAAGGCAATGAAGAAATAAAGTATTTTATTAAAATTTTTCTATGTCAATTTACAGTCTGCCCAAACTCACATATATAAAGCAATGAGGAGGAATGTGAAAATGCAAAGCAGCACCACACAGATTCTAGGATGGGGTCTCAGCCAAGACAAATCACTAGCGCTAGGGAAAGGAAATAGGTACCTTCATGCCATGTTATAGCTGCTCTAGGGGTAAACGTTCTCTTGCAAATCTATCACAAATCTGTCTGAAGATATTTCACTTACTATTTCCAGCTTAAATACTAAACTACCACAAAGTTTCTTCASAGGATGCCTAGCCATGGCCTTAGCCTTTTTCTATTTGTCTACAAATTACGATCCACCATAAAATCTTACCATTGTGTTAGCACCATCCTCTATTCAGCAWCTAGCAAAGCTCTGAAGATGCTTTAAAAACACTTTTAAATGAAATTCCACCACYATGGTGTCAGCTTAGCAAAAGTCACTTGCTACACAAACCTTTAAGAAAAAAAGGTGCAACAATGCACTGGATCAAGTCAGAACACAACAGTTTTGACTCCTTTAAAACAATATATACAGGGCAAAGTTTTTTCATGTTGAATTGTGGCTGAATGAGGCCATACTTTGTAGCTAGAGGACTGAGGATTTTCCATTTCAGTGCAGTTATTCTGTATTAGGCTACAGATAAAGTGCAGTCAYAGACAAAGCACACTTCAGAGGAAGAAAAGTTTCTGTTCCATGCTGAGGTTGTCGGTATTTATTTATTTATAATTTATTTTAGCAGCMGCAGACTAGCTATCAAGAAAAAACATCTTCAAACTAGCATAAAGAGGGCTGAGGTCTGCAGTTGGAGTACTTGAAAGCATGAAAAACAAGTCAGCAAAATTTGTTGTGCCACCAAACTTCAGATAAGCATAGGTAAAAGGAGGAAGGTAGAAACAGGACTGCCCTCTTCTCTAGAAGAATGTAAACAGTGTAAACTACTTTAAATTCAAATCACCATTCTGTCATCCAAAAGCTTGATCAAACGATTACATTTGTAAAGGAATAAATCAGTCTTCCTTAATTAAATCAAACTTTACTAAAACAATTACAAGTGAGAAAAATTAAACCAATTTCAAGTACTTTAAACAACTGATGAAGTACTTTGAAAATACTTTGCTTAAATAAATACAGATCTCAATTTATGTAAGTTCTCATTCAGATTAGCTTCACAACTAGCACATATGCACTTTATCCAACAAATCTGCACACTACTAAGTATTCTAAACTAGGTAAGATTACTACCAAAAAAAAAAAAAGGAAAAACACTACAAACCACACAAGAAAACATCAGTATGACTCTTGAAAATGATCTTTTATGTTTCCAGAAAATCATGAGATTCAGTTTCTACCATCTATCGCTATACTCTATGCATTTCGGGGGGGGGGGGGGGGGGGGGGGAACGAGACACTAAATTTAACAAAGAGATTAACCATTTATTAATTATCTATGAGGGGGAAAAAATAAAATCAACCTACCTTGCAATTCGCTTTTAATAAGGCAACTTTCCATCATATATAATAGAACAGTGACCATAATATCCAGCAGCTGACATTCTTCTGTTACTTGGCGTGCTAGTTCTTCGTTGCTGAACAACTGAACACTGATATGCACTATTCTATTAGACATAGTGTCTGATTCATGGCTTTTCTTCAGTGTTTTCATAATAAAAGCATAATGYTGAACAAAAGTTTTGGTAAAAGCGATCTGCAAACAGTAAAAAAAATTTCATGTTAAAACAAAAACCACAAAAAATATATAGTTTTCTTTCATGATTAAGTATTACTTTACAAAAGTACAACCAACATATCCTTAAAACATCAGTTACTACGACAAAACAAAATTGGTGGTCTATCTACTCCATGTCTAGCTTCAGAAGCAGTCCATATCCATTGACCCTTCTATAGAAAGAAGTAACTTATTCCTCAAATTTTATTTCCTGATCTCAAAATCCAGTCTTCTCATTCTACGCATTTTCCAGTAAAACAATCAGAAACATTGAAACAAGGAACATAAGGTCAAAGCATACCTGTGAATAGAGTAAAGTTTAGTATTACTTTCCCCTAAATTTATTGAATCCTAGAACAATGTGAAGCCCCCARATGACATATTACAAACAATGAGATCGCCGGTGGCTGATAGAGTGTTGTAACTCGATTGCTTGCAATCACCTACCCGCTGACTCAGTTTTTCATTCATTCAACAGGCTAGGATGACATGTCAACACTGAATTTCATCTACTATCATAGCAACTCATTCCTTTTTAATAGAGGCYATCCTCAGAATCTTTTAGTGCTTTCTCCTAAATAAATCTGAACTATGTTATTCATTATACAACTGTTTTTGTTTCGTATTGTTTTTAATTAAATACATCAATGCATATCAGTCTCAGTACAATTTTTTGGACCACACTATTTTTAGCCTTAAAGTGCACTGTAAACCCATCTTCTGCACTGCATATACATGTGAGTGTATATGCCAGCTTCTAAATAGTTTCTCATTTAGTACTTTAAGTTCTGAATTATCACCATCTGGGCTTGCTCGGCTCAGTAAGAACAGATAATACAAGCTGTCACAGCGATAAAAGAATTTTCAGCTCAATGTCCAAAATCCTGTATYTAGTCCTTCTGGAAGTATAAGTCTTTCTTAAAAATAAAATTTGAAATTTTAAAAACACCTTTAAAAATATATGTGTTTTCAGTGGACTGTATACAAATCATTACCTCGTTTTACCCAAATGCTTCAGACTCTGTACTCCCATATTTTTATTACAGCACTACCATGTTYTTATTTAGAAAATATTCCCCAAAATATCATGATGCCATGATGTTGTGGTCGGTCGTAAAAATGGCTTGTTCCAGCCAACATCCTCAAAATATAAAGCAAGCTGCTGATGTGCAAATATATACCAGGGGAAGGGAGAGAAGCGGTGAAGAAGGGTCACTGTAGAAAACAGCATAATATTGTTTAAGTTGCCCTGTTTTGGCTAGTCCAAGATGATGGAAATTTGTATGACAGATAAAAATTTCTTCTGTGTACAGCACCTGTCATAATGGTAATTATTTTCAGCTACAGCCTCTTTGGTAAGACTGTATTCATAATATATTGGTTAACTTAAACAGAGCTTGATACAACTGTAGTCACTGCAATGACATTTATAATAAACACCAGAACATCTACACYATTAATGTTAAGCTTCAGAAACAAACGATACATTTGATATTTTAAAAAGTTAGTACATTAATTTTGCTAGTAGTATTTTAGAACATGTTAATACTAGACTTAAGGAACATTAAAATAAAACATGTAGTTTGACAAAATAATTTCGCAGTTTTCGTTTGCCAGCACAATACCTCTTCATACCTCTTTAAACAGGACTGTTAAGTGCTACAGTGTAGGTACTGTGTTTTATTTGTTTTACAAAGCACTCTRAATTTGAGCTGATCGTGAAAACATGGTCTTTCTCCGAAGACAATTTTTGATTTTTCCCCTAAATCGACAAACATCAGGGGGTTTTTGTGCCTCACTCATGCAGTTCAGTGATTTTCTGAAAGTAATATAGATTTGCTATCAACATACAGCATAGAATCTACAACATAGATTCTCTAATTTGATTAAATAAATACAAGGCATAAGCTTTACCCATTTAGAAACCTTAATTTGTAAGTTAAACAAATACAACCCTCTCCCATTTTGAGAGGAGGAAATGAAACTCAATCCCAGAAGTATAACTGCTAAAATTCTGTCTAAACTGCAGCCAGGGCAGGTCAGATCAGTCCATACCRTCCAGCATCCAGTACATGAGTCCCTAGACAGATAAAGGTAAAAATATAGAATACAGGTATGATATGTCTTTCTGAATACTTGCTCAGCCTCCAGTCGTTTACAAGAAGAGCTTCATATGGCAGATGTTTTCCATTTATTTAACTAACTTACTGTCTAAGATAAGTGCAGTTGTGCAGTTGCTAAAGTTCTAGCCTACTACAAAATAAAGTCACCTCTTTCATCTGGTCTTTCCTCTTGGTGGCCACACAACAATCTCAGATCCTGTAGGAACCTGACACCAACGCTATGTTTTAGTTAGAGATGAATTTGCCTCTCCTATGTTTATGTTTTCATTGTAAGGAAAAAGATAGTTGTGTCAGGAGAAAGTTGTACTAAAATAAAGTTTCCAAAAGAAAAAATTGTTCTACAGAATTTGTAGAACATTATATCCAGGAATTAGTGAACTCCTATTGCTCTAATCCTTATCTCAATCTTCACTATGGGACATGACTGAAGATGTATGGCATTTCTGATAATTATGTTTGTTGATTCATTATCTCTATCAGATGCTTTTGCATATTTCTGTTAACTTCCATTTTTCCAGACCATAGCAAGTCTCTGCTCTTGAATGATTTACATCTCTCCATCAGTCTTTTGGTTACAGCCAACCCCTCTTCTTTGCTTTCTCCTTGGTCACACAGAGGCCCTACTTGTCTGATCTTTGTTCTTGTAGAAAACTTGTCCACATCAAAACACCTAATTTTTTGGAGGCTCCAGTAAGTTTCTCTGCTGTTTCCTTTGTCTTTTCTTGGATATCTTCCAAACTTCTGTTATGGGGGAGTGCTTGAAGGGATGGCTCAGGCACAGATCCTATAAGACAAAGACAATGTTGCTTATTGTTATTTCTCTTTCACATGCAGAGGTAGAGGGGAGCAATGAGAACTCGCTCAGTGTTTTAGCCCATCATTCTTAACATCTCTTCCCAATACTAGAAATCCCCAAAGAGAACTACTTCTTCCCATTTTAACAGAAATCTGTGTAACAGATTGCTGGTGGCTCACTGACTGCATCAATCAGGGCATGGTGGACTGAGAGTTTGCTGCACTATGTTTATGCTAGATGCCAGAGATTTCAGCAAACTCCAAGCATCGTACAGATAGCCAGCTCTGTGCCTACATGTCTGGTTAGTTCACCCATCCCATCAGAAAACTAACCTAGGAAAGAGATTCTGCCAGTTTAGTAAGCCCAATCAGCTCATCAAGAATCAGACAACCTGGCACAAACAATGGAAGTAAAAAGTGAAAAGACAGTATGTGTGGTATAGATGGGAGGGGAGAAAGCAGCAGAAAGATCATGTGGAACAATTTACATCTCTATAGGCATTCCTACTGTTTGACATGATTAAACAGTATAAACACTTCATAAAGGCTCAGTGGTGGCTTAAAAGATAAAATATCTCCCTATTCATCCCAAACTCTACCTCCTCTCTGTGCACCTGCAAAAGGCAGAACCACTTCTTGTAAATTAGCCACATCCTTTGTGGATGTGTTTCAAACGCATCATTCGTGCAGCTTTGCAATAAAGTATAGGTACAAACAAAATAGTGTTGCTGCCTTCCTAGTATTGCTTTGTGGTACATTTCTTACTCTAAGATTGCCTTCTGCTGCAAAGCACCTTTCAAAAGGTTACAGCAATCAAAACAAAGCCATTTTTTTTCAAAAAAAATGCAGATACCTAGGATCCGTGCTAATCAAGTTTATACGTAGGAATTGAACTGACTGTTTAATCAAATGTAATATGAACTTGCTAACAAAACAAAAGGAATGTTTAAATAATCCTTCATTTTAATCTGAACACACAGTACAGCAGGTAGAAGATGACTGCTTTCAGGCAAAGGCGGCTGCCAGCAGAGAAATCAAGTATACTATAGTCTCCATTCTGAGCACACAATATGGGAAGATTGTGAACCCAGTGAAGGAAGCCACCTGAGACTGTGGCTTATAGCTAAAAGAAAAAAGATCCCAAGATCATTAAAACTGGTTGCTATTAAATGATATAGTATAAAGGCAAACACAGGAACGCTTACCAGATTCCTCTGCTGCGCTGCTGGTAGTTCAGAAGCAGGAGTTTAGCTCACAACGGAGCCAGAAAACTGCACATCCATGTGGGTCTCAAATATTGAAAAGAATTCTAGCTTCATGGCAAGTGAGCACCAAGCAAGAAGTCTTCATGCTTCATCATGTATTAGCTGAATTGGAGACCAAGATGAATATATGCTGGTATCCCAAACCAAAACGCTGTCCATCTTGCCTTGACACGGACCGAGCATTGCTGAAGAACCATATTTTATCATTCAATTTCTTGCAAGATTTCTTCATATCCTTTGCTTTGATACCGCACTGTTTTAAGATGGCCCAGATACATAGCTACTCCACTATAAACTGAAATTTTTGCAGAAATCTCCATGTCTGGACTTCAAGGTCTCTTGATTTTTGCCTCTCAGCAGGGAATGAGAAGGTCCAAGACACCAGCACAACTCAAAGTTATGACACGTGATCACAGCAAAATGTTAAGCCTAACTGCTATGTGCTAGGTCCCTGAACACACAGAGCAAACAACCAAACCGGGCTGCACACCAAGATTTAAAACAGGAAGATGACATCCAGTCTTCATGACTCCAGACCTGTAGACATTTGGTATGGACAAGTGCAAAACTCTAAGTAGGCAGCTGGAAGGCTGCCAAAATCATCTAGGCCATAGCTGCAGCCAGAAAATCCATAGCGTAATGGCCTACTTGGTGAAACCACTGCCTACTAGGAACAGCTGCAACAGGAATGAAGTCACCACAATAATTTAACAGTCATATCACATGGATCACATGGAATTACTTAGTGTTGATGCACATGTTTTAACTGAAAAAATCCAATTTACAAAGTAAAACAAAAAAAATCCAACTTACCCAAATATTCACTAACAGCCAAAAAGGAAGAAAATAAAACATTTGAACAAAATTAATACTGCTGCTCGCAAATCATTAACCTTGTTTTCTCCACATCTCTTTTCATACTCTTGCACTCTTTCTACACTTTAAGGCTTTCTAACAAAACACTGAAAACATGGTAAGAGATCTGTATTATTTTATTGCTTATTATTCAGATATAAACATAGGTGGTCTCATGAAAAGCATAATATAAACTCAAAATGTGAATATGGAAAGATTTTAACATTTCGGTGAAGACAGACAAGTACCTTATAATCTTGATCTGGCAGCATGTTGAGTAAGAAAGTCACCATCTTTTGTGGGAATTCGTATTTTATTGTCCAAAATAATAATTCTTCTAGAAAACACTTATGCTTCAAAACATCCATGATAGATTGATCTGTATAAAAAGTTGGAGGAAGGGATGTGTAATGTCATAATTCTTTTAAATAACAAATTATAGTGCAGTGTATTATCTTATATAAGACTCAATAACAAAAATTTAGGAACACCTCAGTGCATTCTACAAATAATAGTATTTTTTCAAAAACACTGGGAAACTAAGCATGGCCAACACTGAGCAGTGTCAGAGTTGATAATAAAAAAAAGGATGCACCAGAGAAGCCAACGTGAGTTTTCAGTACAATTCTACCACACAGAACCCATCTTCATCAATTGCATTGAACCTTATCACCTTACTGTAGTATCCCCCCTGATTTTAATGAAACAATCTACAAAATATATACACAGTCACCCAACTGAGAAAAACTATTAATAACGTACACCATTATTTAATAAAGAAAACTGCAAAATAGCAAAATACAATTTATGGTAAGTGATGAGTTTTACCATTTAACAGCATTTACGTTCTGTTCGCAAAACCCTAAGCAAGCTAAATAGAATAAATAATGTGTGAGCTACTTGTATTTTTAAAGCAACGTATGCACTAATTTTTCAAGTTATATACAGCTCTCAATTCAATGACTGATAAAAGTATCTCCTCCCTTTTTTTTTTTTTTTTTTTTTTTAATGTAAAAGTCACCATAATCTTATGGTCAGGTATCAGCCTAGGTATAGCTAGTATCGGAAGAGACGCTCCCATCCTTCCCCATGCAGCCCTGGTCACTCACGCTGCCCCTTTGTTCACGCTGGCAGTATTGCTTGTCCATCCACGTGGGGAACCTAGTCAAGAACGGAAACTCCTTTCTTTTTTGTCACCTGAATTTTCAACTGGATCAGTGTCCTGACCCGCTTCACTGCACAGCTGCACACACACTGACCTCTGCTAGATTCATGAATTTATCACTTGCTAGGACATAAATTAAGCTAATTCCACTTAAAAGCTATTAAAATACATAACCTCTTCACCATCATCCTTCAAAAGGTTTGTGACTTTTGATTTAAAGCTACAACAGGCCTCGTTCACTCCTACAGTGTATAAGGACTATGGAAAATAGTAATGCTCCTCTACCTGTAGGAATCAAATAGACCTGAGGATACACTCAGCAAACAAAACCTCATATTAAGGTAAGGTGAAGGGAAGGCACAGGGCTAAGGTATGAAGTGCTCCCGAACTGCCACAGATTCGAGAATGCTGAATCTGGACATCTGGCCTTGAAGACTCTTCTCTGCCAAGGTATGACAGCTTTAGGGACCGCACTGGACGGCTTTGGGCCTGCTGGCAAAGCAGGAATCACCTTCATTTTCCACCATTACCAAGGGCCAGAGTTCCACTGTCAAATGACCAATTACTCCAAAATATCTCAGGAATTGCTAAATACCATAAGAAATAGAGAATAATTTAAAATTTAAAAATCTCCTCAAGAATAAACTCTAATAACCCACACAAAGAATGTATTTTATTCAATATATTCTGTAACTGTTGAAATAAAAATAGATTGCTATCACCAAATCATGAAAGATGTCCTAATTTTAAAACATTTTGTAAAAAGTTACACATCATCTACTACAGCAGATGTGAGGATCTTTCATATTCTCTTCCTTGACCCTTAATAAGAAATTATGTTTGTGAATATACTGCCCATGAAAGATTAGTGAGATGACTCAAGTCTTCTGTCCTCAGAGCAGACAGCGCAGGTTTAGGTACGTTCCAAAGGCCACTGAGCGTAAGCACCAGGCATGAAGACGAGCGATGTACACTTTATCCATCACCGAACCGCAGCTTCCTCTGACACATACTATCACAGTTAAATAGCGTGCAATAACTTCTTTATATAGCAGTTTCAGGTAGGGGCAGAATACAGATCCAGTTACACCTGCTAGAGAATTTAAGTAGGCAGAATGCTCTTACCCAACTTGGAAAATTTGTCAAAAACACTGGGGCTAATTGCTCCCACTCTTGTGAAAAGCATCATGGGATTTTAAATTTCTGTTAACAAATAAGAAAATAGTGCCTGTGGTTTGAAATTGTCTTAGACATCGGGTATTTTAGATGGATGAAGGTTTTATAGACATTGGGTATTTTAGATGGATGAAGGTTTTAAACCAGAGTAGCAACAGAGTCTCTCAATACTCAGTCCCATACCCGTATGAGCAACACCTCAATACAAAAACTGTCAGTTCTTTAAAGAAACCTTTTATTCTTTCCCATTGCTACAAAAGATTCAATAGTCTGTTTTAAAAGTCTTTCTGGAATACTGGTCCTAGCATTCCAAGATGTCCCCAGTGTGTAAGTAGCCCCGTGAACACAGTAACACTTAACATCTAGAATAGGGAGTCTGCTTATACAGAAAGGGTAAATCTGTTTTTATTCAATACTCAGTTTTCTAAAATTTTCTTTTCATACTCTTATTTTATACCCTATTGGACATAAAATATGAATACTGAAAACTTCAGAAAACTATCCAATATTTAATAAAAACAGATACTTACCCTTCCCCCATTGGCAGACTCCCTCCTCTGGGGCTGAAAATCAGGAGCTATTGGGAGCTATCAACATCATGAGCACAGTCCATGTTGGGATGCCTCAGAGGGGGAAGACTACAACCCTGGGGGGAAATGAAAGGTTGAATTCAAGAATCACTTTTCCTGAAATGCCACTGCTGGTAAGGGTTTTCAGACCTGGTAGCTTCTAATCCTGTGCTTCCTCCCTCCCACTTCCCACAATCTGTTACTATGCATCAGAAAAACTGTGTTTTTTTCTTGCATCGCTGCCTCTAACTTATTTTGGGCATGTTGACACTTTCTAAAATTGAAGTGAGAGCACTTTCTTTGCATGCAGATAAATCTTCTGCATTTCTGCAAAACTATCACCTCTTCCACAGCATTCCTATTCTCTGTCACAGCTCTGGTTCATTCTAAGTGTCTCTCATTCTTTCTTATGCCTACACATACACACATTTATGACTGTGCTATATAGAAGCACAAGCACCGCTATCTTCAGACCCTTCACAAACTTTTGCACACCATTTGTAAGATCACCTCCTAACAACAGGCTTGCCAAAATATTAGTTCTCTACTTCTCTAGCTTCCCAGTCTCTTTTCTTCAATCTTAAAACATTAGAAATAATCAATCCTCCTTTCCCATACTCCTCACAACATCTTCTTACTTCAAAGCCTTTCCAAAAAAGTTATTCCAGCTTTCATCACTGTTTTACACACAAATATTCCTTTCTCAAAGTTTCCAATTTCTTTGGGCTACCTAAGTCAGTCTCCTCATACTCTTTTTAAATATGGTATTTTAAATTTAATATCAGAAATTTAAATGTTATTAAATGCCTTTCTAGCACAAAAACATACTATGAAGAAACACAGGATCAGGCTACCATATTGCTAACTTATGGTCATTCTTCAATTAAAACTTGCACTAACCTCAATGTGAGAGCCAATTGTGCTGGGCTAGAAATTACAGGGAGGACTAATTTTAATCTAGGAAAATAATAGAATGGTTTCAAAGGAAAATTCATCCGAGTATCTTTTTCATAAACGGTCACGAGAAGAACAGAGTGGAAAAGACCAACCAGAACCAGAGAGAAGCATTCTTGCCTGGCTAAGAATACAATTACATTGTACAATGGCATAATCAAAAAAAAATTCTCAGGAATAAACATGTCAAAAACTTGGTTGCCAAGCTTTATTGTAATCTTGCTTGCCACAGTGAAAATGGAATCATTTGTTAGAGGCTGACTTGCAACATAAAGGTGACAAATTACTGGTCAAAGAAAGACCCAGTACCACTGTACTAACTCCCAAGTGAAATGAAAGTTGCCAGCTAGAGCAATTTCACTTCCTGTTTTTCACAGACTTTGCTATGTTTAATACCTGTGTCGCATGCAGCACCACAGTGCTTAGGAAATGAAGGAATACTCCTAGATACTTCTTAAGATAGACATAAAGCAAATATGATAAACTGAGATCAGTGCTTTATAAATACCTTTGGTGGTGCTGCTTAGTTTCACCCTCTTGCGCTTGCCCACACCTTGGCTACCATCCTGGTCCTCCTGGGGTAGGGGAAGAGTTTAAAAAAATTGATAACTGTATATTTAGAATTTTATTGCTAAGAGACTAATGCTCTCAAAAGTCTGGTTCAACTATCAAGCTAAAACAAAAAGTCCCTGAATAGGTTCTCTTACCAGAAAATAATTTAGCTGTTTACAGGAACCATGGACTCAGTGCAACTCACTAGAAAAACAGTTTTCTAAATTGCTGTCTTACCCCTACAGCATCAGTATCATCTGCAAGTTCAGACATCTTCATCTATTTAATTAATTTTGTCAGTTAACTGTTCTGATTTTGGAAACTGATTGCTAGAAAAATGTTTATCACTATAACATTCCTAAAGGTTGCAAATCCAAAGTTTCACTTTATTCATCTGTAGGATTTTGTTTCTTTAAAAAAAAAAAAAAAAAAAAAAAAAAGTATTTTAAGTCTGCCAACTCATTGGCTAATAATCAAGACAGCAACGCAGAAAATTAGCTCCACAATTTCTAATCAACATAGTTTGAATCAAAGAATTAAGTCAGTTTTTGACAGCTTTAGGAGGTCAATTCTAATAAAAAGTTCCCTAGAGAATAATGGAAGCACTTTATATAGGCAATTGTCATCTGAAGCTCTCAAAGCACTCTACAAACAAGAAAGTAAAGCTTCTAAAATGCATTGCAAGTTTAAAACATCATCACCACCACTTCACAAAAGCCAACACTGGGTGTTAGAACAGAATGCGACGTTGGAGGGCTGTATTAAGTGCTGCATGTATCTTTACTAACAATGGCACTCCTAATGAAAGGGTGAAATAAAGAACAATCCCTACAGGACCTAACGAAGTGAGAGATAAGGTAGGTATCTATGGTTAAAAACAAAAGTAATCAATATCCTCCTCCTGTACTCTAGTCCCAAACTTCAAGAGGATGATTAAGGGCCTGGAACTCAAAAAGCGATTCTCCTTTCTTAGAGAGAAAGGTTATTCATATTTTATCTAAGGACTGACCAAAAGTATCATGTTAATGGTTAAAACTTCCTTCACCTTTTCAGTATCTTTACATGAAAATTTTGTGACTCACTTTTGAGACAGACATGCATATGAACTGCTTGCTCTCCTGTGGTCTTTGTGAACACATGCTACTCTTGTCCTTTAACCAACAGCCAGGTAGGTCTCAGGATGCTGTCACTATTCCCTCCCTCTCTGGGGGACAGAATGCGCCAGACAAAAAAAAAAAAAAAAAAACACAGACTTACTGATACAGCAGGATGAACTGCAGGAGTCTGCAACCTAAAGTCTCCTGAAGAAAAACAAATCTGAACTCCTGAATCTAAACTCCTATTGCTAGAGAGGTGCCAGCTAGAGGTCTTTAGACCAATTCAGTGACTTCAGTAAAGCCACAGTTGTCAGAAGGGCACTTAACAAGAAAGGTACAAACTGAGTAATGCGTTTGCTCTGAAAAACACTACACAGCCCCTTCTGTAGCAGGGGAAAATTTTAAACATATAGCAGGTCTTCCTTGCAACTTTTGAAGAGATTTCACCAAAAGAAAGGAAAGCTATGAGTGACTTGAGAAAAGATAAGTATATTCTCAATTGTGTTGAGTTTCTAGTGCTGCAGTAAGTTTGGATTAAAATTTAGTGTCAAGTGCAGAAGTTTTAACAGCCATGAGATAGCAAGTGATAGGTCACACTGCATCCCTCAAGCCAAGGGATTAAGAATAAGGGGTTATGTGTAAGCAAACATGGAACATCTTATTTTTACCCATTTGATAATGCTCTGTAAATGCATCTAAATAACAGCTGAAAGCCATCTGGATTTACTTTACAGAACAGATTATTTAATAATATGACTAAAGTGAGCTACTTCCATCCTAAATTCAGATATTAAATTTTATTTAAAAATTATATACCATTTTATAGCTAGAGTGGTCTGATTTTTACACTACGAATACATTAAAAAGCAACTGGAGTCAGTAACTTTATACAACTAAGTAATAAGGAATTTGAGTGCTCACTAAACTACAAGAACAGCCAAACTGAGACATACAATACAAAAAGCTTATCTTTCAATATGGTCAAAATACTCATGGACTGACTGATTCCCTGTAACAGTAATTTCTTAAATAGGACAGACTTAGAGCTGTCCTTTCTTGGCTCTTGCTCAGACAGACATGAGGGAAAAGAATTCATAAAGGAAAGCAATGGTCAGTTCTCTCCAACTATATGAGTATATGCAGAATCTCAGTTTAGAAAAATCACATCTGTGGTAACATAATAAAAAACCTACATGTTAAATACAGCTATTTATATTTATATCCTGGAGATTAGAAAGAAAAATCTCTCTAGAAAACAGACATCCCTAACTGACAAGCTAGAGTGCAATTGCTGCCTCCTAATTTATTCATAAAATGGAAGACAAAACTTTTGAGAAAAGCAGGAAGGAGTTCATACTGCTTCAGGTGTGGGGGTGCATTCTGGGGTGCATTCTTATGCACCCCAGGCTATATTCATCTCTCAGTTTTGGGGGCTTTTTTGGTTAGAACCATCTACTACTGTAAAAATGAAGCTAAATGCTGAACTATGCTAGTCAAGCTATTCAGTTTCCTCCAGAAGTAACATTTAATTTCTAGCCTAGGTAAAGCGCTTTCATGTGTGAAACAATGCAACCTTTAAGACTCATCTGTTAAAAACACGAATATTAGTCTTTCCAGATTCATCCTAAATACCAGAGGAAGAAAACCCTGTTAAGAGTATACCCTTGTCACATTACTCCCAAGTTTTACACTCCTATAAGAGTATAATAGGACATTAAGAAAGGCTGTAAATGCCCTCCGCTGCTTACTGGGTAATGGGAGTGGGGAGAGGAGAAGTCATAAAACAATGAAACTTCTTCCTCATTTCTGTAATAGCATTTCAGGCTTCCACTAGATCAGGGTGTTTTTTGGCTTTTATATGAAAAGATTACACTTTCTTTTCAGCAACCCATATTGGCCAAGCAGACCAAGATTAGAAAACAGTAATAACAAAAAAATTCTTTTGGAGACACTCATAACTGCGATTTACCAATGCAGAATTCATCTGCCACACACACACAAGACCCTCTCATTCTTTGTTTTTTGATTTCCCAAAGAATATTAAGCAGCTCTTGACATTATTTTTAAATTGCATCCCATATTGTATCAATCTGATTTGATCAAAGGGAAAATTTAGGCATGCAAATATAAAGAGCATCTACATTCTAAGTACTTATTGCTTTAGCTGCTATGTTACCTCCTTATTCTTGTTTTATTCTAGTTTTCTAAAAAAGGATCTCAAAACAAGGTCTCTCTCCTTTTTTTGTTACACTGTATCCAAATAATGAATTAACATTTGAAAATTGATCCCAAGTATATGAGTATATGCAGAATCTCAGTTTAGAAAAATCACATCTGTGGTAACATAATAAAAAACCTACATGTTAAATATAGCTATTTATATTTATATCCCGGGGATTAGAAAGAAAAATCTCTCTAGAAAACAGACATCCCTAACTGACAAGCTAGAGTGCAATTGCTGCCTCCTAATTTATTCATAAAATACCTTTTCCTTGAAACTTATCCTGGTTAAAAAAAAAATAGCCATCTCCCTGAAGTACATCTCTGCTCCTACCTCCACCTTAGACATCTTTGCCAAAGGAAATGTCACCCCCACCTAATCTCTCTTCAAACTCTGAACAGCTTCAGTTTACTCCCCTCCCTCTGCCTTGTCTAGTGGCAAATTATAAACAAGCTCTCTGAGTGATTTTAACTTTAATTAAAATAATACTTATGATTATTACGATGAACTTGAATTACTTTCTTAATTCATGGGCATTAACAGCGACACTGCTAGCAGTTTATTATTAATGTTTGGGGGGGGGGGTTGTCAAGTGATGGTGAAAAAAACAACAAGCAATACTTTGAAAAATGCCAAATTATAAATAGCACTGCTGAGAGCATAACAGATGCTGTTGTGCTGGTGACAGAAGCAAACATGTGATACAACTTGTTCTGGACATACACAAACAATAATTGTTTTTACTCCAGTACTTGTTCACATAACATTCAATATAAACAAACATCCTATGCAAGATTATATTTTACATTATTTAAAGTTTGTTATACTACCCTATCATACTATCATATCCTAAGGGTCAAGCTGAATGGCTGCTAAGGCTACTAGCTAGGTTGTTAAATAATACTGCAATAAAATGAGAATAAACTGATAAGGTAACTCTACCAGCCTTTAACTTTCCTTATTCCTTTGTTTTTTTTTATAGCTAATGCTAGAAGTAGATTTTCTCCTTTTTACTCCCACTCAGTATGTTTGGTAAATAAGATAGAGTCCGCACATGGGAATTTATCTACAGAGAAATTCTCACTGCTGCTATCACCAGCTCAGTTGGATTCTCAAGTGCCAAAAACTGCCAGCACCGTTCTCGGGCACCACATGCTTTAAGCTTGCTTTAATCAAGACCAGTTTACTCGATAGCAACTTTTGAACTACCTAAATAAGTTTCTTCTGTATTGGTTACATAAGCTGAACTGAAACAATGTTAGCAAAATTAAGGATTTTTCAAGAGGTCTTTTGTCAATCAAAGGCATGGGATCTGTTCCTTTAAACCTCTATTATTTCTAAGTGTCAAAAATGAAGAGAATACTTAGTAAATAAAAGAGCAAAGGTCTGCAGTATTTGGCTGCAAGCATTCTCTCCATTTAATATTCTGCTGCAGTTCATCATATTCTTTAAAAACAGTCTCACCTCATCTGAAGAATTCCCTTGTCCTGATGTTGCTGTAGCACCTGCTAAACCTTTTGAAATAAAAAAATTCAGAGATTCCTTTCATAAGTCTTATACTGAAAAGAGAATATTTTATGAGATTTAATGAACCAGTATGAAATGAAATACTGCATTAACTTTCTTAAAAGATACACAGCATTGGACTGAGAAGTTGGAGCAAGATTTCCAGGCACTATTAAGAATACAAAATTTGAGATTTAGAAATATGTTCCATTGCAGAACTTTAATGCACTGAGTTAATGGAGACAGTCTTTCAGAAATAGCAAAAATATTTGACAGCCTTCAGAGATCAAAAAATCCACAGCACTATTGTAGTAACAGGTGGCTTAACTTAGTTGCAGTGACAAAATTCCACTAGGAGCAATTACATGTTGCCTACTCAAATTCCACTAACCCTATGACTGGATAATGATACATAGCATTTCAGCAACCGAAAGCAAGTATGTTTAGCTCTGCTGATAGAATTAAAATGAGTCCTGGAATTTGGTGTTAGGCTAAATAAGAAGTAATTCCGTACATTTCATTGAGGGTGGATTTAAAAAAATAAATAAATAACAGTTTATCTAGAAAATAGAAATAATCAAGTCTTTACTTAAAATATTTTTCTACACAAACCTTGAACTGCTAATGTACTAGTTCCAGCTCCTTGTTCCTGCATACCACATGCAAGTTTATCCTCAGGAAATGACAGTCCGGAGCCTTTCAAAGCTATGAGGTACTTTTCGTGACTTGTCTTTGCACATGCACTTTCTCCAACACCTTGAATATATATTTAAAACATCATTAAAGTATAACAACAGCTAACTGGCTTGTGTACTTAACATTCTATACAAAAGACTATGTAGTAAGACTCTCTCAAAATTTATTTTATAGCATTAAGTAATCTAAAAATGGTCCAAAATGTTTTAATAAGCTACACAAGTAAAAGTACAAACTAAGAAGCTTTCAACTGAAAAACTGAAATCCAGAAGCCTAGAAATGTTTTCATTTTCCCCTCCAGATCAGCATGTGTTTTTCTTCATTTCTGTGTGATGCACTTCATTTCTATTTTACCAGTACCACCATTATAATGCTACAGCAAAATGGGAGTTGTTTTTAAACTTCAAAACAATGAAAATAAGATCTAGACTTTCTGAGTTTAACCTCCTTATTGATCAATTTAATTACAAATTATTTTAAGGAACAGAAACCTAAATTTCCAAGGCGGGGGAGAGGAAATCCAATAACGATTTGTTTGCTATTTTTCCTTTTAAAGATCAAGCTCTGGTTGCTGCAATTAGCCACGACTACCTCTAAAGATTTCATCACTTCAACTGTCTGTTGACTGAAAGTCACACTGCATACTTTGAAAATAAAATTTTCACAAAGAAATGGATTGGAAAAAAAAATCTCTTATAAGGATAAAATACACTCTAGAAGAGTAAATAATTGCAGGTGTTTCAGCTGTGCACCTTTCACTAAGTTAGACATGTTTTGCTCTAGAATGACCTTTTTGCTTGTACCTACTCAGAAAAGTATACTTCCCATTCCAAAAATCCAAGTAAGAATGTCTTATTTTCCATCCTGTCCCACTTTTCTATCTCAGGAAATCCATCACACATAGGGAAAGAGAAGCCATCAAACTTTTCCCTTTCAAATGTTACTAATCATGGATCTGAAAGCTTTCAAGAGGAAACAAAAAGGAAACATAGCAGAGATGACTGTCCCTGCAGTAGCATTTCTCCTTTCAAATAAAGATGACTGTCTTGAAAATTGCTTCTTCAACTAACTGGTGCCAAGGCAGAACTCATAATCATCTTAACTCCTATTTGTTCCACATCTATGCATAGGAAGTATGCGCAAGACTCAACAATGAGGGCTTCTAATCACATAAAAACAAGATAGAGTTAATTTATACCAGTTTTTAAGTGTGACTGCCCAATATTTTTGGATTCATTGCAACTGGGTGGAGAATGGAACAAATAATTGTTTCAGAGGGGCTTTTATTTTAAGAAAAAAGAAAAAGATTTGAACAGAAGTGCAGAACGGACTAGCGTTTTGTCATTCAGAAGGTCTCCTCCAGCAACTTGTTTAAGATCAGATCCTAAAATAAATTAGACAAGTTCCACTTCGAATAAGCCCAATACATCTTATTTCAGCACTAGGTTGCCATGTTCACTTAATTTTAAAGAGAATGGATCTACTATAAAAATTCTTACTGAAACAATGTATTTTTATAAAGTTATTTGGGACACACAACTTAAGAGCTCTGTTCCATATGTCTTAAGGAATTTTTCTAGCAGCTCTTGTAGCCCACTTCCCTCCCCCAGTCAACAACAAAATCCTTAAAAACATATATTCTTTTGGGTTTTGAGAAGTTATATAAAAACATGCAATACTAAACTGATAAACATAACTTTTGCTTTTTCATAAATCTTCATAATTTCAACATTTAATTATTAAAAATAACACAAACATACCAGAGCTAAGATCTTTGTAGAACTGTTGACTAGTCAAAACCTGGGTAAGAACTGATCGCATTGCTCCTCCCATTTTGGTCAAGTCTTCTAGAAAGGAAACATGAGGCTCTAAAACCTGAAGGATTTTTTGAAAGTCCTTCTCTGATGGCAGATCAAGAGCTGGGAAAAAAAAAAAAAAAATCACATAACAAGAAGTTCTGGTGTAAATGTAATATAGTTTGTTCAAGAGCTTTACAAATGCTCTAAAATTTACACACACAAGTTTTAAATTAACCCTCATTTCATTTTTCTGGAATAGCTCAATTCAGTATTAGGTAATTTTAAAACATATTTCATGTTAAAAAAACTCTTCAGCAGAGAGCATAATCAAATATTCTAGCCAGACAGAAACTTGGTTAGGAAAAGACGCATGAGATTCATGCTATATACATTCAAACTACAGATGGCATGCCTATATTCACATACAGTGACTTCACAGATTGCAAAGCAAATGATAAGCACAGCAAGAAACATTTGAGGCATGCAAATTTCAAACATACCAGGCTCATTATATCCCTCTCTCAAGTGCTGAATAAGACTAAAGATGAACTGCGGAAGAACTAATTCTGACATCATCAACAAGTCTTTCGGGACACATGGAACATTTGAATTTGACTTAATCCTGTGTCTTTTACAAAACCTGAAAAACAGGTAAGGACAACATTAGCCAAGCACAGTTCAGCACAGTTAACATAAACTAAGAAAAACATTATCTTTTTCATTTTTCAGAGAATATATACTTTTATGTTAAAGGTGGTATGGTGACAGTATTCTGAAATTTCTATTACTATGTTCAAATCCATCTTGCTTCCGAGTCCAATTAAGGTTGACAATTTAGTCCCTCCCAACATTAGAGCTATCTAACATTACAATTTCTTTCCATACATGTTAAAAGCATCTTCCGTAGAACAATTAGAAGAACACACTATTTCTCTTCAGAAGATGTACCTCCTGATTTCTAAACAACCCAACTGGAAACATCCAGCTAAAATGCTTTCTTTCCTTCTGTGGAATCGTCAGAGACAGCCCTGATTCTTCAAGTCCTTATTCACAGAATGAAGTCTTCTGACACCAGTAAAAACTACTTCCAAAAGCATAAGASTTTGCAGGAGTAGTATCTGTTTCAAACATATAACAACAAGATTTACTTACAAAACGATAATAGAAACACCCTATAAAAGCAGTGTGAAGCACTTTACTTAAAAATAAAGTATTTATTCTCTGGAGAATTCATGTATGACAGTAGTTAAGGCTTGGCTAATATCCAATGACATGAGCTTGAGCCAAACCCCACCAGAGCAGACAGAATGATTTCCCACTGACTTAACATGAGTCTGATTCAAGAGCCACTGACTTTTTTCCTGCTCCAAATCTATTTTTAGAAGGGCCAACTATTAACATCAAAGACTTATTTACCCATGTCAGAAAAGAAGCTACCAAAGAATAGTCAGTCATATTTTACTGGAAAGAGTCACTATATTTTACCATTAGCTATTAATTTTTCAACATAAAAATTCAGAAGTGGATGCAGTATCTCCGACAGATGGCTTTCTCTGAATATGAAAGTTATTTGCTAAATTTATTCATGCCATCCCTGTATTTGTTATATCACATCTTCCAGAAGAAACCTGTAATTTTCTATACTGTAAGCCTTTCTTCCTTGAGGATCATTAAAGTATCACCTTCAACAGAAGGAGGAAATAAAACAAAAACCCAGCTCAGAAAGCAAGAATTTAGAACCAAACAAACTCTAAGAATATGCAAGTCCAGTGACTAAGACAGCACCTCGACGAGGCCATTGTTTTCAAAACACCGTTAGCAGCTTCGCAGGGCTAAAGACTAAGAGCTTCTCTTAATACGCACAGATGACACTTTTTATTAAGAAAAGGTAAACAAGGCTGGTACTAGTTGGATGATTTGCAGTTTGTCTATACAGCCTATCCAGCTCTGGGGGAAAAAGTGCCTGAGAGAAAACAATTTCACAAAATTCAGTGAACTGAATTCAGTCTGTCAACTTTCTGTTACTTAATGCACAAAAGGAGGGGGGGGGTGAGCAGACGACTTTTGTTTCAGCTCATCAGCATACAGAAATCCAAACTGCCATAAATCACAAATCTGGCTTTTCTGTGCCGCACTATAGTACCTCTTTCATTAACCTAAGGTATTTGGTTTCCCTTTCACCACTGCCTTTTCAGGGTGAAATCAAAAGTAACAAGACTTAAAGATACACTAAGAATGAATTACTATACAGTCAGTTTTAAAGTATTTTACAGGTCCCCTCTGAATATTTTGCATTTGGCCAAAAGGCTCATTTTCACTGGTTATTATCTCAAGCTAAGGGATCCCTATAACAAAAGAAAATCTATTAATTGATTTGGAAAGCAGTTCTGAATCCCAGCTTTTTCCAAGTACAAGGCTTCCACAGAAAATACAAAATTCTGTTCCCTGAGAAGCCTGTTCCAGGGTTCCACATGTAGATCAGTCTATGGATAACTTCCTCAAATCTGTTACATGCTGTAGCTGAAGGACGTGACTCAGGTCTTCTCACAAGATTCCCAAGAAAGCACTACTGACTTACAAAACGTGATGTTATCAGAGAACCACAGAATGGTTGCAGTTGGAAGGGACCTCTGGAGATCGCCTGGTCCAACTCCCCCACTCAAACAGGGTCACCTAGAGCACGTTGCCCAGGACTGCGTCCAGACGGCTTCTGAGCATCTCCAAGCAGGGAGACTCCACAACCCMTCGGGGCAACCTGTTCCAGTGCTCAGTCATCCTCACAGTAAAAAGGCTTTTCCTCACGTTCAGACGGAGCGTCCTGTGCTTCAGTTCGTGCCCGTTGCCTCTCCTCCTGTCACTGGGCACCACTGAAAAGAGCCTGGCCCCATCCTCTCGACGCCCTCCCTTCAGATACCTGCACACGTTGGTGAGATCCCCCCTCACTCTTCTCCTCTCCAGGCTGAACTGTCCCAGCTCTCGCAGCCTTCCCTCAGAGCAGAGATGCTCCAGTCCCTTCATCAGCTTAGTAGCTCTTTGCTGGACTTGCTCCAGTAGCTCCACATCTCTTGTACAGGGGAGCCCAGAACTGGACATGGCACCTCAGATCTAGCCTCAACACGGCTGAGTAGAGGAGGGGGAATCACCTCCCACAACCTGCTGGCAGTGCTCTGCCTAATGCCCCCAGGATACCATTGGCTTTCTTGGCCACAAGGGCACATTGCTGGCTCACGGTCAACTTTTTGTCCACCAACACTCCCAGGTCCTTCTCTGCAGGACTGCTTTCCAGCAGGTCAGCCCCCAGCCTGTCCTGGTGCACGGGGTTATTCTTCCCTAGGTGCAGGAGCCTGCACTTGCTTTTGTTGAGCCTCGTGAGGCTCCTCTCAGCCCAGCTCTCCAGCCTGTCCAGGTCTCTCTGCATGGCAGCACAGCCCTCAGGTGTATCAGCCACTCCTCCCAGCTTGGTATCATCAGCAAACCTGCTGAAAAGGCACCCTGTCCCTTCATCCAAGGCACTGACCGACCCCTGGCAGACACCACTAACCGCAGGCCTCCAACTAGGCTTTGCACCACTTATCACAACCCTCTGAGCTCTGCCATTCAGCCAGCTCTCCATCCACCTCACTGTCCACAGTGCTACCAAATTCTTCTACAAATATTGATCAAACTACTAGACAATGAATTGAAAGACTCTCAGAACCAAAAACAACAGCTATTTTAACTAAAGAAGAGCCAGAATCCTAAGCTGTGACAAGGCAGAAAAGAGATGAAACTACTTTATTCTGGTAGAAAGAGACACCTTTAATAAATTTCACCCATGTCTTACACAGCCAGTGGACAAAGAGCAGACAAGGCTATTCCATAATCAGTTCTTATTTCTAAAAGAGCCTCCTTACCTTAGTTACACAAGTGTCCACTCAAATAAATATACATTTCAAAATGCTCCAAAGATGATCAAAATAGAGTTTTAATAGACTAAAAGAAAAAAAAAAGAGGGAATTTTCCAGATCTATCCTGATAACATTTAGTCTGGAAACTCCAGCACTTAGAACAGGCAAAAGTAAGAACTTCACTTAAAACAGGGATTTAAGAAAGGCTGATATAAATCAGATACGATGAAATATATTCCACCTTTATAATCTACATCTAAAAAAAACTGAAAAGAAAAAATATTTACAGAATTTAAACTATGGAGAAGACAACTGACTGGATAACTAACAGGTCACCCCCACCTCTAGTTCTATTACATACCTTTTCAATATTGCAAAAAAAGTTTTTCCGACAAGCCTATTGTTTACATATAACATTTATTGTTTCATACCTCTTGTGCTGTATTTTATTTCTACTATTATAAATATTTTTACTATTATACTTCAGTAAGTATAATAGATACACAACAAAACATTTAAGAATAGGAGTATGTCAGAGAAGATGTCAATCCATTAACCAGAGATATGCAAGCCCTATCTTACTGAAGGACTAACCTGGGAGTTCTGAAATACAGGTCAACAAATTCAGCATCCTTTTTCCTTATGTCTATCTCCAACTCAAACATACATTGAGGTTTATGTTTTCTATGCAGTTTCCTACTTTGGAAATTGTTTTTTCCACAAAAAAAGATGCAGCTAATTTCAGCAGAAGAAGATAACAACAGGAACTTGCAATTAAATAAGAGCTTCACAAGCAATCCTATCCACATGATTTCTAATACAATTCCTGAAATTTCTTATGTTACGTTGATATCTCAAATGTAAGACGTCTATGAAAACTGACAGTTACATAAGAGTAAGGAATATTGTGCATGATCAGTATTATCATTTTACGAGAAACCTTCACTGTAGACTTTGCAGATTCATTCCGTATTGCCTTGTTTCAGGCTTTAATAGTTCCACTGTGAATTTCCAAAGTGCATTTAAAAATTGGCTCCAGGTAAAATATCCCTCTGACTTGTCCTGTTAATTATTGTGGTTTTAGAAAACAGTTCCACAAATGCTGAAGGTGATCTAGGCCAGTCCTGCCACAGTCCAGTCTTCTGCTTTCTTCTGTGTTCCAGCACTGGCACTCAACTCATCCTGCGTTAAACCAGCTCAGGAAGCTAAGCTAGCAAAAACCTATTTACTCTTAAAAAAAAAAGTGCGATTTCACACAGTCAACTTAAATCTACTGTGGCTGACCTGCTTCCTTGGAAATTGCACTGGAATCCCTGAATCACCTCATCATCATCCCTTCCCCTGTTCATCTGACGGGGAGCAAAACATGCAGAACAAAGACCCAACGATGGAGGAACACACTGTCTATTTTCCCACATCCAGCAGATCAGGTAGATGCAGAGCTCACTAAGAAGCCACCTTCTCCACTTCAGAAGACGGACTTCCAAACTTCCCCGGTTATGAGAGCAGCTGATGAGGGCCTTCAGCACTTCAGCAGCCAGGCCACACCTTTGCAGCTTCTGAACAGTCGCGCAGGCCTCCTTGCACTGCGTCCCACAACGTCTCAAGTTTCAGTCGCATTCCACTAACTTGACATAAGTTCATACATATACACACAGAGGCTATTTTTACCTACACTTTTCTCTCACTGTTTCTCCCCCTCCTTCCCATGTCTAAAGAGTGCTTTGTTTTAAATTACATTACCAAGCTGTCAGAAGAAGTCATCCTGGTTTTACCCATGTTGTACAGTACTTAGCACAACAAGCACCTGACTGATATAAACTTTGGGGGACAAGAACGTAGGTAACAATTACTCTTCTAAAGAGAAAGGATCCAAATGGAAGCTACTGAAACTCAAACCCTGTGGGAAGTAAACACTTAACAGATTTTTCAATTCATAGTAAGTCATACTTAAACTGACTTCTTTTAATTTAGGATGTTGCATGCATTTAAATTTCATAAAATTTATTGCATGGCTGTAAAAATCATGTAACGTTTCATAAAGTAGTCAAAACGAATAAAATTTGTAAATAAGAATTCCACATGTACTATGCATTTTATCCCCACCACAAAACTAAATAGCAAGTAAAATGGTCATACACACTATTTCTACAAAGTAGACTGTAGCACTCAAAAATATTTTGCATTTCACAATTGCCTCTCAGAGTTCTTGTGAACTCATCTTTTATTCTTTATATTGTAGTAGAGTTTAAAGGGCTTTTCCTGCTTTTGCAGGTCACTTATTTTTGCAGGCTGAATTCAGAGTAAAATATACCTCTCATATCAGGATTAGAAGCTTATTTTGAAGCAAAAGAACTTTGATACATTGTTATCTTGTAAATCCACTTTCAGTAGCCAACAACAAGCATAATATTAACTCTGAAAAAATGCAGAGAAATAAACCAACTATTTATCTGAGAATTATGGTTTTGGGTGCCCCCCCCTCCATAATTAAATTTCAATAGTTACATTTCTTCACTTTGCCTGCAAAACAGACTTCCAACAATGAATCAATACGTTACTGACTTAAGGTCTGCGGAATGACTGCTCTTCTGACACTGCTCTTTAAGAAAGCTGTGAGTAATGGAGGAGATCAGTGACAAAACCCAAGTATTTGCCTTTCTGCTATTATGGGCACCGACAAGAAACAGAACTGACTGGAGAGATGTCAGTCTTGGTCTCCTAATCAGGAAAGCTCCAAAGTAGAGACCCAGCAGAAAAGGACAAGGAAATGTGGGAGAAGAGTTGACAGCTTCCCAGAAAAGAAAACTTGAGCACACCTTTAAAGGACATCTCTCCACACATTAAGCCTTCGTGACAAAGCCAGGTTAGAAGGCCAGAAATCACAGATTAGATTCCTTGAAGTTATTCTAATCCTCACAGAAAAGAAGGAGAGGCATGTTAAGTCACCAGAAATCTTCCTAACAGTGCAAAACAGCAAGACAAAAAGCAAGGTAACTGCAGAAGAGTGTTTCTATTACTCCTATTAGTTCTCAAATGGAAACAGCTGGTAATGCAGATAAACTCACAATAAGTTTCATTAGTGTATAAGTAGGTGCAATCAGTCAGAAACAAGAAATTTAGCAGTTTTAATGTTAAGATACCAAAGTGCTGCCCAGCATTACACAACTAGATTGCGCATATCCAAAAAGAACAAAGGAAAACAAGGATTCAGAAAGTCAGATTTCTAATAAAGGAAAGGGATAGCAGCTAGTTTTCCATTAATGGCTCAGAAAGTTTAATCCCCCCCCCAAAAGAACACACACAGAAATAGCTCAAATAAACCGTGTTTTATACTGGCTAATTTAAAGCCACAAAGGGTAGTATGTCTAAAACTTCTGCTAAAAGAATGAAGAATTCAGTTTTTGTGATAACCTGAAATAAATCCCTTGTTACTGAAAAATGGAATCATAACACTTGGGGGGCAGGGGTACAGCAGAGGGAGAAGAAGGGGAAGAGAGAGATGGGACAAAAAAAAAAACAAAAAACAAAGCTTTCAAAAAGTAAGTATGATTAACATGATCCAATTTTTTTGAAGTGAAAATACTAGTACACATTTGTCAGAGGTTTCATTTGATACCACTATAAACTGCGTAATAGTACACGTACACAGCATATATCATTACAAAACATCTTGCCCATCTCCTTTTAATCACTGTTTCAACAACTACAAGGCCCATAAAAGCTAGCAAACTGAAGAACCTTTTTTTTTATGAAGATGTTGTTTAAAACATGTAGAAACACGATTAAAGACAAACTGCTTCCAAAATGCATGAAATTTCTCTACAAGTTATTCAGCTTGAAACGGCCAGCCAGCATAGCTTCCATCACCTACGAAGTCTGTTAATGCAGCCATACAGAATACAGCCTTTGTTTTTCCATAAAGCACATACACTAAGAACACTTCTATATGGAACAGTTCAAGAGTAAGTGAAGAATTCTTCAGTTCCTCTTCAACAAGGGTAGTAGTGCAATGCGGCTGGATGGTGCTACAGCAACAACAGCTAGAAACAGAGATACATACACCCTCATGCTTTCATGCGGTAAAAAACCTACCACTGAGAAAATGCTTGGAAGAATTCTCCAATTATTTTATGGATATCTTAGAGTAATGTCATATGTGCAATTAATTATCATTTGAAACTTCACATTTATCTTTTGCAAACTCTGAGCAAAATGCAACGTACAACTTCATTCTTACTGGATAAGCCAACCTCAGAGGTTGAACCCTAGTTGAATAAAAATTCACAATTTTTAATTAAACATTGAACACATATGAGACATTGGGGAGGTCAGTCACTATCTCAGGGCAGGAGGAAAGCAGAAGAGACTGGACTATCAGTCAAAAGAAACTGGAGCTGGTCAACGTAACAAATCTGCGTTGCTGGGCTGAGAAGAAAGGGTAAGACCTTAGAGATACTCAGTGCATGAGCAGGAGAGAAATTCGCGTAAAGTTGTCACTAAGTCTATGTCTGAATCCCTCCTTTATCATCTAACATTCAAGTCACAGACCCCATAAAAGTAGCTGAATTTGAGCATTTTGAAAAAAGTCAAGTAACTCTAAACACTAAGACTACTTTCTGCTGCAAAATATTCTCTTTCTAAAAAGGGTGGATGCTCTGGGATATAATTACAGCCCTGCAACTGCATTTAAGTACAGCTTGCATCTACCTAGTTTGCTCTAAAAGCCTCAACTCACACATTATTTTAAATATATAACAACAGAAACACAGCTAGTAAACTTACAAGTCTAATACCCATTTGAAAAGTTACACCAAACAGAACATCACAGTGATTGCAAAGCAAAGCTCTGGTAAGTTTAAAGAGTTCCAGTTACTTTGCTAATGTTATTGACATAACTTTAATTCATCTATTTGCATGTACGAATACTGTCTCTAACCATATTTTCAACAGAAACTGTGGCTTTTTCTGTTGATAAATGAACCATACTTGTTAAATGAGCAGTTAATTCAGTATTTCAATGTAATAAAGAAGGCAGCAAAGAGAACAATCTTCAAATACAACTCTTAAAAACAAATTTCATGAAGGTTGCTTTAAAAACCCCATGAGAGAACTAGCAGTGTTCGAAATTCTTTTAAGATATGCTTTTGAGACTACAGATATCTCCGTTTTCTCAAATATGGAACTGAGGATAACAATTAAGATACAATACACRTTCTAGTTTTGGATGCTAAACTTCGTAATTTTTAGAACTTAAGAGCAGTTAGAGTTCAACTGTGAGTTTTGGAGTTCCTCGCATTCTGCAGCGCTCTCAGTGCAAAACTCCTAGCTGCCTTCAAAAGCAGATCTGCAACGAGCAGATAGACCACATGGTCCCAATCCCTCATCAGATCCACCTGTGCTTGCCCTCACTTCCTTCCCAACCATGAGTTCAGACGCAGTCTTCTTGCCCAGCAGTTTTCAGAATCCCATCAACTACCTACCTTAAAGCATAAGGGCACTACATCTTTCATTTAGAAAAAGAAAAGCAAGAGTTTCCAAAATAATTTTAAAAATACTATTTTAAAAATATTTTTTAGCTAAGAAAAACCTTAAGCATCTCAAGAAAATTTAAGTCAAACATCTGGTCAAACAAACTTCCACCTGAACACTTGAAGTCTGACAAAGTTCTAAGTGACTGGGTACTGCTGGACAAGTGTAAAAACAACCTTTATTTTTGAGGATTTTAATAGCTGATTGGACTTTAACAAGAACTGTCAACTTTTAACTGAACATTCTGCTTGTGTCGGACCTCCATCAAACAATGCACATTGGAAATTTTATATATAATTTCCATTATTCTTGAAAGTAAGCGTCCATGAATTTCATGCCAGAGATATTAAATGCTGAATGAAAATCAACACTGGTTAGCTCAAATCTAAACAAGACTGTTTTTAACAGACTTCCAGAAGACTAGTGTTTCTTACAACTGAACACATATCAAGGCATATTATGAAGAATATATAAAAATCATACAAGAAATAAGTCAATTTCAGAAAAGGTAAGGTACACAACAGTAATATCCTTTGAGATCAATCTTTAGATTGCTGTTCTGTTCTCCAAACCAGACCATCTCTATCAGCAAAAGCTTTGAGAATGAAACTATCATTTAGTCTAAGTCTGTACAGTGGCTTAAACAACAAGAGTTCAAGCTTATGAACACTTAAAGTATATTGATACATTTGAGTTCGAAAAGGTGACAGCTTACTTCAGACCCTTATCAATACCTTTGAAAAATCTGCATGTTACTACTGAGGCATGTATAAAGTTGGCAGCCGCTAGTCAAGCCACAGCTATAAAAGCAATAATCCAAAATCATCACTTGGCTGTCAACTACTTTGAAAACATTGCAACAACTAATTTAGAGGTTGATGTAGTCCCCAGTTAGAGCCATTCTTATAGAAAATCAAAACTGGCAGGTTTGTGAGCCTGTTGTGTGTCAAGATGGACTTAATCACCATGGCAATGTGAAAGTTTTCTCACTTTCCAAGGAAGCTCTGCAAAATAGCAGTGCATGTTATTGTAGAACCCTAAGTAGCAAGACCCAGTACTGACCTTTACATCTGGGGGTTGTTAGGAGGGAAGGCAGAAGGAAACAGTTACTTACTGCATGGTAACTGTAGCTCTTTGAAATGCTGCAGTCAGTGTGAATCGCAATACAAATTCCTATACCTTATATGTGGTAGATTAGGCAATGGAGTTTATTTCTGTTGAATAGCAGCACCCACCACAGAACACTACAATCATAGGTTTCTTCAGACTCCCAGGCCAAGGCAATGGCAGTACAGCTCAGACTTCCCCTCAGTCCCTTCACCCAGAAGACTCTGGTAGCCTAAAGGACTTTAAAAGCAGAGTTATACAGAGTTGATACACATCCTAAARAATACCACTTGTGCCAGGCTAACAATCCTGAACAAAAGGACCTTTCTACATAGCTTCACAAAACTCAGAGGCTAAGCTTCTCGACAGTGCTTAAGGTCTCAGCCTGTTCCTGAAGCATCCATGATCAGCAGCTTCTTGGAGAAAAGTCTAAAAGAGCACTTTTTGCCCTGTAAGGCTGCATCATCAAGCCTAGCCTGTAGATCCTGGGGAACAGAAACCTTCTTGTCTACTGTTAAAGAAGAATAAAAGGAACATAGCCACATCGGAAGGGACAACCTTGAAGCAGCATCATGTAATATATGTTAAATGGCTGATTCACTGGTGATTTGAAGTCCATAAAACAACAACATAATCTAGTTAATGCGAGTAAAAGAGTGATTATCTATAGGTCCCAGTATTCAGCCTCAGATCTTCTCTCTCTGATCTCAAGTGGATCACAGCTGCTACAACATAAGACAATATAAGAGACCCTGCCTGTTGAACAGGGTCAAAATATATCCCAAGGTCACTATTACAGCAACTTCTGAACAGCAAGTCAGAAAGCTTGTTTTTTTAATTGTCTGTCTGTTTTTGAAAATTTTTTCAAGTCTAGAACAGGAAAAAGGTCCTTTACTCTTATTCAGGAAAAGAAGGTAACAGAAATAACAAATATTTTTCTATAGCTTGCAACTAACGCAACAAGATCATTTATTTTTTTTAAAAAAAGCTGCTGTTCAGAAAAGTCTCTAGAGAGGGATAAAATAAGGAATTGAAATCAGAAGAAGAATATGGGGACAAAGTAGCAAGTCATCAGTACTAGCCACCTACTGTCCAAGGCTATGAAATTCACAGAAAACTAACTATTCACTATCACCTCCTAGGTGCAAACCATTTTAATGCACCGAAAACGCAAAGCTAATTCTACATAAACTAAACTAAGAGAAAATTAGCAGGCTAGAAACTGAAGACTATACTTCTTACACTCTTTAGTATCAAAAAAAAGCAAAGAGAATTCTTTGGTGATTCAAGCCTTTTCCAATAGCTTCACGGTAAACCCAACAATGCATAACAAGAAGAGAGAAGTCTGAATCTAATGTGCAGATCAGATGGGATCTCCCCAAAACCTACACTGTTGTATACCCTAACACAGCAGAGCTGAATGGAAAAGCAAGTATGGATCATTAGCAACAGGACTGCAGAAAACCTGGAGCTAGGTACCTGAAGGTGCTTTTGAACACACGGCCTATGATATTAAGCTACAACAGTCACCTTTCATATGACCGCTGTTCTTTTGGCTTCACACGTGCTTACTGGTAAGAAACGGCTCACTGTTGCAAGTAGAAATAGACAATTTCTTAGAACATTTATATAAGTCATAAGAGAAGGCAATGCTCTATGTTAATGGTTGCCATAACTACCATCAAATACACAGTGAACATCAGTGCAAAAGCCTGTTTAATGAAATTCTTAACTTGGCTTTTTGCCTTTAAGGATATGTAACTCTTGATGGAGATATTACTCTCTTTGTACTGTAATGCAACACTAAAACATCTGCTTCCCAAATGATTAATTTAACAAATACAAGTTAACACACAGCGAGGCATACTCAGAAACAGGACACGGGGGAATGAAACAGCCGAAGTGTAGAGGCTCTCTAGTATATGAGGTTATTGTCTACAGACTTAAAGAGGAACCAGAACAAGACAGCCACAGAAACAAAACCGGACTCATGAGTAGCAGATCACTAACTAGTTATTCTGTTATTAGAACCACGTGCCATATTACTTCCTTCAAGGTGATAAATTACAAAGTTTCAAAGTTTCATTAAGAGAACCAAATAAAAACTATTCCCGTTCAAATTTTCCTTGTTCAGCTGTATTTTTTCCAACAGCTGAGCTCACCTGCTGAACTATGAACACATGTCTACTATAAATGCTTTAGAACTGAGGATTCTGTCTTCTTCAAAACATTTTTAACTACCTCTGATGATGCTGCAAAATTTGACTTGCCCATGGTTAGACAACACATAGGATAAGACTACAAACTATTTTCACCTGGAGACTTACCACTGGCTCTTAAAAGTCTAAGAAACCTTGCCATAACTAGTAGCTTTTAATTCACTGTCAAGCATCTACATGTTTAAAAATTACGAAATTAGGTATTTTCTAAATCAAAGTTAAATTCTAGTAAGTCAGATCATCTCACCTGCTACTTATTAACATAAGCATCAAAAACATTGGAGCTTGCATAGGAATCAAAAGAGGAGCGGCAAGCCCATGTTTTCTACAACAAATGAGAATTATGCAAGGTATCTAAAACAAACATCTATTACGCTATATGTTGGCTTCCTTTTATAAAGGCACCAGATACAAAAAAAAAAAAAAAAACAGATTATAGTTTCAAGTATATAAAGAATAACCCATTCCCCTTATATCAAACCATATTTAGGTTTACAGCAGGCATCCTAAAGAAAATGAAAAGATATTTTGCATGGTGAACTGGACAGATTCCCTTTATAGTGGATTACTTAGCTAAGACTTCATCAGAACCATTTTTCAAGGTGCATCAAATGAAAAAAAAATGGAACAGAGAGATCACATAACGGGAACCAGAAGAAACAAACTGTTGTTACTACAATCTTCATATACAGGATCTACTCAAAATTTTATCTAAGGAGACAGATGGTAGATAAAAGTTCATAAGTAGGTTCCACATATGATTCCCCTACTATTTATAGAAGCCTAGGCTGTAGTGGCCAAGATTATATCAGGCTAGACACACAGCTATTTCCTGAAGCTACATAAAGGTCTCCTAACTTTAACATGTTAAGTATTACCTTTGTAACTATGTAACTGATTTGTGTACACAAAGTTAAATCAGCTTACCTAACCATACTGCATTTAAGTAATTTAAGTCAACAGGCAAAACTGTGCACGTTAATATTTTTACATCTGTTTAAACTTAATCTACGTTGTCTTAAATGACAAAGATTCCAGTTCACTTAATTGCACTAGTTTAACACCAGTTCTTCATTTAAGCACGAACAACTTTATGCAGGGAGAGTAGGCTTCCAATGCTACTATCATGCATTGCTTCCTGTATTTCCAGGAAAACTAGAAAAATCAACTGTTTAGGTAAAGAGAGTTGCTGAACTGATACTATGCAATTCTTTATCCATAGTGTTTAAACTAAAGGGACCTAGCTCAAACCCAAGGACAGTTAAGTCTTTTCCTTCATATTATTAAAAGTAATAATCAGAATACATATAACAGAGAAATGAGGGAGAATATTACTCCCTTAGACTTTCTATCTGTTTAGATTGTGTATTTAACAGCAACTTATTTTCCAGCTTCCTTAAAAAAAAAAAAAAAAAAAAAAAAAGTTTTTGCTAGAAAATGACAACTGTGAAACTATAAAGTCTGGAATGAGAACAGTATCTGAAACCATTTTAAGAAATATTTATTTAAAAGTAGTTTGATCTGTGTGTGCTCTATTAAAATCCTAACATTAAGAGGAGCCCTAAATCTATCCCATACAGAGCACTGGAAGAAACATCGTGAAGATTTCTTTCTTACTTTTCAAAATCAAGGGGAACTGTTACTTCAGTAATGCCGAGGAAAGCAAAAAAACCCGATGTTGAACAAGAACTGACAAAGATGGAATCGCTCACTTCTTCAGGAGCGGAAGACCTGGAACCACTGAAGACCAAGGAAAGGGAAAGAAGGAAAAAAAATATCTTCTATTGGACGGAGTCTACAAGCAAGGAAAGGTTCCTCCAAGAAGGAAGGAAGAAGCGGTGGGCAGGTAGCGAGAGAAGCAGAGGGGAGAGGAGGGGGAAGCACGACAAGAAACAAAGAGCGAAGCTGCATCGAGGCTCAGAGCGGAACGGAGTTCACTGGCCCAAAGAACCAGAGTGAAGAGACAATCTTTAAACAACAACAGGGCAAAGCAGAACTAGTGAAATCCCTAAGGCGAAATGCAAAACCAGAAGAAAACCAAGCTGCAGAGCACGTAAAGCAGAACTAAACGCCAGAAGTGCTAAAAACACGAAAAGCACCAAGGAGAATGTTTCAAGGTTTCCACACGCTCCAAAGATTTTCTGCTTGCTGCCCCAGCTAAGTATTTTCAGAGCAAGGCTGAGACGACAGACGCCACCGCCTTGCCGAGCACCAGGGAACGAGGGGAGAAGGTTCTGGAAGGCAGGCCAGAGGAGAAGCCCGACGCCGGGGCGTCGAACTGCCACCGGAGCAGCCCTCAGCTCTGCGCTGCACGAGCGGGAGCACGGTGACCACCACAGACACCCAGTCGTGGAACTGGAAGGTCACGGGCTAGCTACCACCTCCGCCCGACAAGGCGCTGACCGGTCTGCTCCAGGATTTTCAGTACATGTATTAACGGGATAAGTGCTTTGGTATTCTGAACTGGCTGTTAGCACCTAAACCCCAAAGCAAACCCCCGCAGAGGGGGCAGGCGCACGGAAATGGCTCCCTCCTTCTCCAGCTGCTCCTCTGCGCGCTCGCGCGAGGTGCGGACCTGTTCCGGCGGCGCTGCCGGCCAGCGGCGCGGGGCCGAGGCC
>NW_028185261.1:8489401-8490455 GCF_003343005.1 Rhea americana
GCCGGCCTCCGGGGCTCCCCCCGCCGCCCTGCCTGCCTGCCTCCCCTCCCCTCCCCGCGGCGCCTCCCTCTCGCGATAGCCGGCAACCGGCACCCTGCCCGCCCCCTCCTCCTGCCCCTGCCGGCACCTCCCCTGCCATCCGCCCGCCCCTTCCCTGCGCTGCCCGCCCCGCCAGCGCGCAGGTGCGCGGGCCGCGCTGCCGCCGCGGGAGGTGTCGCCGCCTGCCCCGCGGCCCGGCAGTGAAAGCTGGGCGCAAGGAGCCCCGGAGCGCGGCCCCGCCGAGCGCGAGGGGCCGGTGCGCGGCCGCCATCTTCTGCGCCAACGGCCGCCCGGCGGGCGGCACGGGGCGGCCGCCGAGCGGCGCTTCCGAAGGCGGGCTGCGCTCTGCCGCAGGCGGCAGGGCGAGCGCGGGCGCCCGCAGGGGCTGGGTTGGTTGGTTGTTTTTTTTTTAAATATATATATAATTACCAAGGCTCACATACTGTCAGCTTGTAATAGAGATTTTTAAATCTCTGTGGATAGATTTCCAGCTATAGTGCAAAACATAAAGAAAAAAGCCCCTTAACAAGAAGCAGGCTTTCTGCCCGACGAACACCACAACCAGCGCGGGCGGCCGGGCGCTCCCCCCGCCGGCCCGCCCGCGCCGCCGCCTGGGCGCGGAGGGCGGGCCTGCCGCCGCAGCTCCACGGAAGGAAGAGGATGAAAACAAGTTCCCCTGGGTTTCTTTCGGTTTTCGTTTTGTTTCCTTCTAGTGACTGCCCTTTCCCCGGGCAGGTGGAAGCGCGTTAGACTTCTCCCTGTTCCTAGCGGGGCTGTCGTCAGCTGGAGCGCGGAGACGGCGCGGGGAGACAGACCCGCGCAGCAGCATCGCAAAGCGCTAGATGCTCGCAGCGCTACCCCTTAACGAGCCTTCACCCTCGCTGTAGCGTGTGACACCCGCAGCTCACGTTTGTTAACGGGGGAGGAAAGGGAAAGGCGGGTTTTGTTTACGCTTAACCGCCGCAGGTGCGCAGCTGTGGGCAGCCCGCCGGGCCGGGCCGCGCTGGACTGCGTC
>NW_028185261.1:8490689-8503614 GCF_003343005.1 Rhea americana
GCCGGCACAGGCCTCCTTACTGCCTGCCGCATGAAARCACCCTGGGAGCTGCCGAGAAATAAAATGAGATTTTAAGTATAAATCGGCTTCTCAAGACAAAGTCTTATGTGTATTAGAGCATTACAACTGATCACACGTTTATTTTTCTCAGCTGAACTATAAACATGAAGAAAWTAAAGCTTAAAGAACTGGAAAGCTGTCTTCAACAAGTTGATACTTTCGAAAGTCCCAAATTACTCCTGGAGCAGTATCCAACAGGACCTCACATTGCAGGTAGAGGTTAACTRTATGTTGTAAATTGTCTTCTACTAGTTTTGCATCAGCACTTCTTAAAAAACCTGCACTTACATGCATGCTTTTACTGCATTATCTCTATTATCGAAGCTGTTACACTAGAAGTAGCTCAGAAATTACATGCAGCAGGAATGTGTTCCATTATTAATGAATTGTGAACCTTTTTCATTAGAAGCATATTGTTAATAAACAATGCAAAACCCAGCAAGTTGATTGCAAGGTTACCTAGTGAAAAAAACATCTAGTTGATCTGTAAATGAGAAAGCTGAACTGTTTTATAGGATATAAAAAACTGGAAAAATCAGAAATTAACATAAAGAGGAGGGTCCGTACATACACTGCTTATGTTCTTGTGGTGTCTATTGCTTTTATAAACAGAACTTGAGGCAGAGTTCTTCCATGAAATCAATATTTACAGTTCTATGTAAAATTCTCCAAAAGACCAAAGACCTRGAGTCTTACTACTTCTCAAAAATATTTTGATGCATTGTAATACTTAAGTGTAAAGGATAAGCACAGATAATGAGATCATCATTTTAATTTTTGTGAAGTTCAGAGTCCTGAACGCACAAAGTCAGCTAATCAAATGCATATTTGATACTGCTAATCTTTTTTTTTTTTTTTTTCCCAGCATGTATGCTTTATACAATTCACAATACCTTTGATGATATTGAAAACAAAACAGTCGCAGACTTAGGATGTGGCTGTGGCATGCTTAGCATAGGAAGTGCAATGTTAGGAGCAGGGTAAGTATGTAATACTAGATTCTGGTCACTTCTAATATAGAGGAAAGTGGAAAATAAAATTATAGCAATGCYGAACTAAACTCATTTTGGGTATCTAATTTGGCACGCAACCAGACTGTTTAGTAACCATTCAAAYAGTGGAAAAGATTGGCAATTGCACTGAATTTGAACGTCATATTCGTTTTTCCCTGAAGCGTTAAATGACCACATGAAGTTTCTTTCATAAAACTTTAAACAGATACTTGGAAAAGGCAGCAGAGCTGCTCACACTTCTGTTTTAATCAGCACTGAATTTCTATAGTGTATGATTGTTGTATTTCGTAGTTAGAAAACAAGTGCGCACAAATGCCTCTCAAAATGTTAGGACAACTTAGAGGAGGCTGTATTTAAATCATATTTTGAAGACACTTGTATGCAAAATAAACAGTAATGTGTAACTTCTGGGTTTGTTTTACAGATTATGTGTGGGGTTTGATATAGATGCAGATGCACTGGAAATATTTAACAGAAACATTGAAGAATTTGAGCTCACAAACATCAACATGGTTCAGTGTGATGTTTGCTCTTTATCTGACAGCATGTCAAAAACTTTTGACACAGTTGTTATGAACCCTCCTTTTGGTACCAAGCACAATAAAGGTTRGTAATTATAAAAATTAGAAATAATTACGAATGAAATACAAAGCTAAATACTTTTACTAAAACATCTCCCTTCTCTTTTACAATGTGGGACCCACATAGTTTTGCTGATCTGGGATCAGTTTCCTAAGCAGGGATTAATCATTTCAACATTCTAGCTAATAATGAAGTGGTTTAAAATAAACCATACTAGCTATTCCTTACCTTTATTATTTTTCTCTTTTAATAAAGCTATTACGAAAGCTGCAGAAATACTTTCCCTGCCTTAACGTGTGCAGTGCTAGTCTTAAATGTCTAAGCAGCYTAACACAAAAGAGATCTTCGGAAAAACTATTACAAAAGACAAAGACATTGAAGCATAAAGTAGATCTTCAAATAGCCACTAGTTTAAGCTTGTATTTAACAATTTCAATAATTTGAATGCTCTTTTAGGAATGGATATGGTTTTTCTGAAAACTGCTTTACAAATGGCAAAAACAGCTGTATATTCCCTTCACAAAACATCAACACGGCAAGTAAGTCCTTAATTCTAGCAGAGTGAGGATGTTAACCAATYATGGAGTTGGGTTTGAATTGGGAAACCCATAGCTTTACTGATTTGTTCCTGTCTTTACTGGGTTTGCTTTGGTTTAACACTGATCATGTCAGAGAACATTTACAGTGGTGCACATGAGGCAATACAATGCTTTAACACAGAAAACAAAGTATAGGGGCTTCTTAAAGTAGTAGAGTACAGATATTATAAAAGTGTATAAATCTGCTTTTAAGCATAACTGCATCTGTTTAATACTCTAGCATATTCAAAAGAAAGCAGATGAATGGAAAGTGAAGATGGAAGTTATAGCAGGTAAGATTAACCTGTTATTAAAGTAAAAAATATTTTCTTAGTGGCTAATCTTTGGAACACACTACGAGCCAGACATCCAGAAGTAAACATGTGGTTTAAAATTAGAAAAAAAAAATGAAATAGGTGGGTTTTAACCTTTTCTTTTAAACCTTGCTAGCTGCTAGGATACAAGAAGCAAGGATTTTTTTTWAATAAATAAATAAGCAAGCAAGCTCAGAGAGGCACAAAAGTAATTGGATTTTTCCTGTTCTTCTTTGAGAAAGACCAGGTTTTTCTTTCATGCAGAAGTAAARTCCTGCTTCAAAAAATTATGTTGCTGAATAACAAAACCAGAGTACAGGTCACTTCTCAAATTTAAAAAGGATCCTGTCCTTGTAGTCACCAAAATACTATTTCTGATAACTGTTCAAGATTCTGCCTCATTTTTAAATATCACTGGTTGGATGCTTTATACAGTCATACACTTAAGTACTTGAGACACTACTGCAATTCTGTATCTCAGCYATCCACTTACTGTCTGTACTTGGTTTTAATTTTAGTTTTTGACCTCTTCAGAGGTCAAAGCAATTATCCAACCAGGGCTGTTTGAGGCTGGCAATAGAAAGCATAGAAGAACATGAATGCAGGGATTAATAAATCATTCTAACAAAGTATTCTTTGTACTGTTCACAGAACTTAAATATGACCTACCAGCATCATACAAGTTTCATAAGAAAAAATCKGTAAGTGTAAAACCCAGCCTGCCTGAGAAGAAGCTCTTATCTTGTAGTAGAATTCATTTACCTGTCTAATGAATAAAGTTTTTATGGTCAGATATACTGGGCAGTGATACAGAATTTGAGGTGGCACTATAAAKCATTCAGTTTTGTTGCTATTAGTACATTTAGTAGCTGGCAAGGGGGTAGGGAAGAAGGGTAATTTTAATGCAAGTCCAGGCCGTGCACAAGACACGATGAAAGCCAACACTGTACCAAGTGCAAAGAAAGCTAAAAGTAGCTCTGTCRACTCTCTATTTAATACTTACCTGCTTAACCCTGTCTGCAACTGGAACTTTGAATTAAGTGATAAAGATATCAAGACTTCAGAGTAGCTAGAATTTTACAGCAGTAGGACAACTTCAGCATTGCGTTCAGCATGCTGCAGCCAGTAAAATTCCTYGTAGAACCATCCTAAAGGGGGCAGGAAGAAGGTGTGTACTTATTCTATCTCCTTATAGAAGACAGAGTCAAGATGCAAAAAAAGTATGAAGACTTTGGAGTTTGCCAGTTCAGAATACCAAAACACTTATCCCATTAATATATGTACTGAAAATCCTGGAGCAGACTGGTCAAGATTTGAAGCTTCAATTTATGTTAAAGTAGCATAGGCCAGAAGCTGATTATTCACCTGTACTCAATTTCTTTACAAACTGAACTTAATGATAGAAGTCTGTCCTTCAGCTTTGCCACTTAACACAGCTTTATACTCTATGAACAGTCAAGTTTCAGGGGTGAACAGTTTAAGTTCTCAATTTATTGACAGCTGCTAGTGAATATAACTTTTGAGATTACAAAGGCAATTTAAGGATGGAACCTTTTACACTTGAATGAGGTACAAGCTGAGAGGACTGACAGTATAAACAAAACTATAAATATAAAAAACTTTTCCAGAGTGGCATGTTAGAGTATGCATGCTTCTTAAACAAAACAAAAAAGCTGTAATCCAACAAAAATAAAGCTTTCCTCTCATTATAGGTTGACATTGAAGTGGACTTCATTAGATTTCCTGTTGAAACTCCTGAACTGAGGCACAGCTTTAAAACCTATTAAAAATGGACTAATAAAAACAATGATTTTTATTTTAGTATTACTGCTCTCCRTCTCCATTTTCTGTTTTCAGCTGTTTTGGTGCAGGTTCTTCTTTTTCAGTTTCCTCTAGTGGTCTCTTCTTGGGACTTGCTGGTTCTGCAAGATTGAATCAGTAGTTATTTATGGTAAAAGGAAGCCTTTCAATATTACCTGAAGTCTTCTAAAATGTAAACTTACTRAAATACTGAAACAGYGTTCTTATAATGTAGCCCAAGGATGGGTTCTAGTTTATCCACAGCTATTGTTATGATAGCRGATTGATTACTCATTATTGCAACTTAAAACTTTTACATGTTCCAAGATATCTACTCTGAAGTTTCTTCCCTGAATAGCTTCACAGAAGAGAGATGAGAAGGGAGGATAAGAGGAACTAGTTCTGCGTTCTGTATCTAATGAACAGCAGTTTAGTTCTTGCATCATTCAAGCCATACACCACTGTCCAGGACTATTGGACTATGTCCAGTCTTTTATCAAAAAGAAAAAGGTACTATTCAAGAGACACTGGGTTTGCATAGCTGTGCAATGTTGCTGACAGCAAGCTACAATACTTGGAACAGAGTTATAATACAGCCACAGTTATCTAGTAATTAACATGATTTTTGGGGCAAGAATTTCAGTTGCCAGAAGGAATCAAAGCAGAAGACCCTTAAAGTTCCCATACCAGTACTGACAGAGAACAAAATACTACAGTATATGACCAACCTTGAAATATTCGCAAGAAACATGACATGGCCAGCATAGTAGCCCACATAATGAGGATGATGCATCCAGTGCACAAAATGATTTACCTGTTTTAATATTATCTTCACCTTCTTCATCATTCTCAAACTTTGTTTTCTTGCCTTGAAACTGTACTTTCCCTTTATGTGCACCTTGAGGTATCTTCCCACCTCGTCCTTTTCCTTTAAGCTTGCGTCCTGTTGGGACATAAGATGTCAAACTTTGTCATTCACTTCTCAACTGGAAAGCTTTAACAAAAGCTTTGCAGTCATCATTATGCTTCAATATTTAACTTATTTTCACACAGTGAAACTAGTAGGACACTAAAAATTTAAACCACTAAGAGGACCTTTTGTTTTCTGTTTTAACAATTCCTGCTGATCTTCCAGTATTTTTTTTAGAGCTTCTTTCTCTGCATCTCCTTCTAGCACTTCCCATGTAACATCCTTGTTCCGAAGTTGTAAGTTTCCATTATGCGCTTCTTTGGCTTTTTCCAGAGCTTCTTTTGCAACATCCTTAAATAGGATAATACCCTTAAAAAGAAAAAGGTTGCATTTGAGTCTTACTGGAAGAACATTCAGCTAGAATGATGGACAGCATATCCTGTTGGGTACCTCAGCACATTCATTACTCTGACAAGCAATTCATTACTCTGTCAAGGCTGAAGCAAAAATCTGAGACAGTCCTAACAAATATTCTCAGTCTCCTTTGACCTTATMAAGTGAGAAGACAATCTGTGATTCTGAGAGAATTTGAGTGAATTCACTCAAGTATCATGTAGTTCCACAATTCAAAGAATAAATTCCTTACAGTGCTTGCAAGAGCACAAGTGTTTAATCACTCAGTTTCAGATTCTAGACCAACACTGAACTCATTGTCTAAGAATCTACTGACCTCCTTTGCACCTCTGACAAAGTGTATCCATCTGATTTCTCCATGATCAGAAAATACTGCGTGGAGATCTTCTCTGCATGTTTGATCATCAAGATCACCAAAAAACTTCAGAAGACATCCTGTCTTTTCTTCCAAAGATTTCTAAATAAAATTAAAAAAAATAGATATTTGCTAAAGAAAGTCACACTTGAGTATTTGATTTTTCCCTCAACCCTACAACTATTAGAACACACTAGTGTGTTCTAATAAGCAACTAATAAGCAACTGTTCTAATAAGCAACTGAAGTGGATCCCTCTAGCACTGTCAGTAAGCCAAGTATTTTTACTGCACAGCTTATTTATGTGTGCATGTTTTTCTCTTAATTTTATTATGACACAGTTATGCAGAATTTAGTACTCCTTCCCCTAAGATAGTTATACTACCACAATTTTGCTAAACAGCTGTTTTTTTTGAAGGCTGCCGCCTCAGGCTAAGAACCTATACAGCAAAATTAATCCTTTCTGGACCCTAAAAATGCCACAGATCATCCCTTTGACGCACTGAGGATCACTTCTAAACAGGTAATATGCTTAGTAATTCAATTCCAGTATGATCCTTTGAACAAAATTTGTTTCTTGAAAGTGAAATGTAACCATGACCAATGAAGTCTTACTGTAGTTCAGTTGTAAAAGCTAAAGTGACTTTGTAGAAGAAAAATGTTCTAATCTAGAACCTGAAGCTCTAAATATCCCACAGGTCTACAAACAGCTGTAGCAGCATGTTTGTATTAATTACTTGTGGACTGAAAACCCATGAAAGATTAATTAGACAGTTTTCACGTGTAGGGATTTAAGAAATCCATACCATTTCAGCATCTGCTGCTTGTTTCTGTTTTTCTTCTTTTTCCCTGTAGAAAATTTAAGATCAGTTCAGAGTTGGTTGAAGTGTCACCAGATGATAAATCCACACACTTCCATTGATAATTACTTACTGTTTAGCTCTTGCTTTAGCTTCTACTTTGTTTTGTTTCCTTTCTTCATTCTTCTTTGTACAATACTCCTCTCTTTAATAGAATAGAAAATAAGTTAATGCTACCTATTATACTATTCCATTATAATTACTTCAGAAGACTGCAGTAGCTAAGAAACAGTAGAGACTATCTTTAGAAGTTGAGGTGCTAATCTCTAAAGGTACAGCTGKAGATACCTGTACAACAATGTAGAAACTTCTGCTGCTCAGATCAAGCCAGGTTTTTGTCTAAATGCACACCTGAGCATTATTAGTTCACTCATCAGTTAAGGGAACTTACTTGAAAAGCACTATCAGCTCTGTGTCCTTGTACTTCTGATTCGGGATCTCTGTGAACTTTTTAGCAGATTCAACACTATCAAAAACTGCAAATATTGATCCCTGTTAAAAGATCAAAGACATTAAGTATTAGAAAAATTGAGTATTGGACGTTCTCCAGGAGACACCCCTGTCCTGTATCCAGCTGTTCATCACAAGAGCTACCTTAAATGTTTTCTGCAGCGTTCGCCTCATTTGAATGTTTTCAACTGGACCTTTATCCTCGAGCCATTCTTTGATATCATCAAGAGTTGCATCTACTGGAAAGCCTTTCTGCAAGATAACATTGGACTTCAGTTACATGCAAGAGACGCTGAGATTTCAACAGACATTTATTACTAATATACTCAGTGACTGACAAGTACAACTTGAAAACCTGAACATCTAGTATAAGTTAATTCAAGCTTTACTTTAGCTAGATGGTTTTCAAAGTCATGCAGAACAGCACAAAGCAAAGGAGAAGTTTACTTACAACATATACTGATCTGTTTTTAATTGCAGTTTTATACTGGTCATTTAATTCAGGAAGAGGTTTGTTTGGAGATCTTCTGATTTTAGTTTTGTCTTCATTTATTTCCATTAGACCAGTCTTGGATTTTTTTAACGCTTCTACTATAACACCAAAATCTTTTGAAAGACGACTTAATCTATTGAGTAAGCAGACACAGGTTGTCAACGACATGGGCTAAGCTGAAGTCAAATGTTAAGACAGCAATAGGAGCTGTACATGCAAACCAGAGATGTTTGGCCCGAAACAGCAGTAAATAGCTGGATGTTACCCACCCATCCAGCTTCGCTGTTCTTTGTTTTACCTGTTAAATTTGATCATAATTTCTAAAGGCACCCAGCCATCATCCAGTTTGATCTGCTCCTTTAAGAACTTGTCTCTTGGTAGATTGTGATCACCGAAGTAGTACTGCAGAGGAGAGGAGGCAGGCAAAAAACAAGAAAAGATTTGTCTTCAAGTGTTCAGTCTTAAAAGTTCTTTTTCATTTGACAGTTTACTGCAGTAGATGGAAATGTATGAAAATTCATGATGTTGATAAACAATTAGAAATGCTGAAATTATTACTTCCTGCCTTAATTTGACATTTTCCAAAAGTTTGTTGCAATAAAGCCATTAAGAACGCTTCATCTAGTGGGACTGTAATAAGGCAGAGTTAGATTGCAGCTTTGCCTAGAAGCAGTATAATGTTTATTCTGCTAACATAATTATCCATCAACCTGACTGAGCTCCACAGAGTCACAAGTCAAACCTCTCACCAACAGATTCAGATTCTGGTCCTTACTTAAGGAATGTATAGGCAAGAACACAGTATTTGGTACCCTAAGAAGTCATCTGTTCAGGCTAGAATTCTAGGTCTCATTCAATAAACTACTTGAAGATTAAAAAAAAAAAAAGTTTTTATTTACTGTGTTCTCATTCTGTCTATGTCCAGCATGGGAAGAACAGAATGATGCACAGATGAGAAATTTCATTTCATACACAAGACTTGTTCATCAGATTATTCTTTTGCTTATTACCAGTCATCTAATTAGGGTCAAATGCTTTAATCTACAGTATAAATTCAAGTCTTTCCACCAATATTATTGTGCTTTATAAAGGGTCAGTGCAAATTTTATAGCAGTACTTCTCCCTGTTGTTTACCTGAGGCTCGCATTAGCTCAGGTCTAGCCTTTTGATCTGTTTTTCCTTTAATCTCTATTGTTATTTTGTAAGTAATGACTATTACTCCATATGCTGATGGCATCAGGTACAGCTGTATTTTCATCCTTCGTTAAGAAGGCTTTATTCTAGATGTCCTTTTAAGTGCCATCTTCAATCTTTCATCAGAGGGTAACCCTCTAAGCCTCTCAAGTGAGAAGTAGTTCATCGAAAGCAAGCACAAAAGTTTAGTTGCATCTTGTAGCAACAAATTACAAAGCAGTAAATCATAACAGCAAGTTATGCAATGTGCTAATATTTTTTTCCAATAATTTAAGACATATAAATATTAAAATGCATCTTCCCTTTGGCATACATGGAACAACCCCAATGAACATGGTAATAAATTGTTTAATGATACATTTACTTGCCCGCCTATAAAATAATAACTAAAATGTTAGCAAGTTAAACTTCTGTTTCTAAATAGTCATCTTACAAGCAACTCTAGACAAGAGTAGCTTTCAAACTTGCACTATATTTGAATGATCTTATTGCATTAAATACCTGTTATACACCTGTAAAAAATCTTCCATTCTTAAAAAAAAAAATCTAACTTACTATAACTTCAAGTCAGCTAAGTCCCTACCAATTAATTTCTCCAAAACTACATCTGAGTCCAGATCCCAAACAATAAAATGAACATACCTCAATTTGCTGACATATTTTGCTTTCCAAGATAGACATATTTTCACCATCTCCATTTTCAGCCATTTTCACTAGCTGTTAAAGAGAATTGAGTATTCAGTACTTATGCATTTGCTCTAACTTCTTCAGAATTCCATTCATAAAGCATTGCATTTTACCACAGCCTCAGCTAAGCAAAATAACTGACAAGTTCTACAGCCACATATTTATACTTCTGAGTCAAATTTAAACATGACTTCAAAACTTCAAATGGAAACTACGGAACAACTAAGAGACAAGTAAAACACCTGAAATATGGGTTGGTATGCCAGTATTTGGCAATCTACATTCAAGTTAGGTAAACAACTGCTGGTACTTTACAGCATTATTTGTTACTTAGCCATCTAGGCACAGATTCTCAATTGGTACTCACTAGCAACAAATCAAGACCCAACTATAGTCAGCAACATTTATTCTTTAACATAGACCCAATTTCTCATCATTAGGCAGAACACAAGTATCAAAAATTGTGTTATTCTCCTAATAAGTATAATTTGAAATTTTTCTGAAGTTCCTACCTCTTGACTGATCTTGGTCTGAAAGTTTGGGGAACTTACTTAATGAATAAAAATATCTGTATTTACTAGTAAATCCTAAAGATGTCCGGTTCTCCCCTTTACAGACTTGTCTTTGGTGCAGTTCAATATGAATACTGACTTAAGCATGTACAGAGGTAAGATGCCTTAAATTTTAAAGCAACTTCTTCCCCTAGCTAGCATTAGTCCTAGTACACACACTAGTAAGTTGCCAAAAAGTTAATAGGGACCAAAAAATGCCCATCTCATTGCTCTTAAGATAGCAATAGTCTGAGTAGAGTAGTCATTGAGAAAAAACACACAGCTTTGTGAAGCTGGCAGGTATCAGTTTGAATTCAGCACACATTTCCACTGTCTCCCTTTGGATGCTATCACATTTGGTAACTACAGCTGCAGAAGATTAAATAGACTCTYGGCCATCAGATGCCCTAGTTCACAGATGAGTGATCATTAAGGCTGCTGGTGAAGATGGGCTTGCACTCATGCCTGACTGCGAGATCTCAGACACACACACTCTGTTCGGGCACCCCTAGGGCAGTAACATCTTTCAGAGGAGCAAGATGGCAATACGGACATAAGGAACACGCCTCTAAGWCTCTCTTGTCCCAGGAAATCATGTTCTCCAGCAGAACAGTTGCTTGGCCATCTGTTTATCTCCTTATTTTAGTAGTTTAATCCACCAATCACTGTTCAGCTTGCTGCACTCCTACAATATTCCAGCTTCGCCTTCTTCCTAATCTCAAGGCTACCCCATCCCCTCACTTGCTTGTCATTCTTGTATCTGGGCACTTGCAGCCTTTAGAAGGCCACATCCTGTTCTCCACTGTTGACTTCTCACTGTGCCCAAACATTGCAACACCCTTGAAAATACGGTTTTAGCAAGTGTTAGTTAACACCTGTGATCAGAGTGCATAAAGCGCTCTATAAGAATTCAAGCAGTGATATGTAGGCTAACAGTTGTAGTTACTTTAGAGATGTCTCACACTAATTATGCTGACTAGGGAAGACTTAAATTAGTTCACAACTACATTTAGGTGCTGGCACTATCTCCAAAACTTGACTTGCTGAGAAGCTGGTATTCAATTTTATATTATACTTAATTTGGTGTAAATCAGCAGTCTGAGGAACAGTCTCAGCTTTTTCTATTGGATTAATTTATCTCTATTTGAGCACTAATTGTGTACTACCATAACACCTGATCCAACAGAAAGCTAACCCACTGAATAAAGTGAATAGTTCCAGCAGATAAATTTATCACTAGCTTCATTCAACTTGCAGGAATGCAAGTGATGGTGTTGTTGAGGCAGGGAGGAAAAGAGGAGAACAAAAAACAGAATACCTTTCTATGGCAGCAAGCAATTATACTGGGTTACATTTAACATTAAACCATATCCTCAAGAAGGAGGAAAAAAAAAAGCAGACTGGCAGCTATATGAATCTTTATATTCTTGAACCTTAATTTGGTGACTGAACTCACACTGTAAAAAAAAAATCTTCTTCGGGTGTGTGGTTTTTTTTTTTTTTTTTTTTTTTAAGTGCTAGGCAATATGCTTTAAGGGCACCATTTTCTCACAGGTGCTTTTCACAGCATAGCTCAATTATTAAGACAACATTAATTTAAGAGTTATGAAAAATGCTACTTCCTCTTGCATGTTTTGAGGAAAAACACAGATGATTTTAGTCATGTATCTTGTTTTAAGAGAAAATTCATTAATGGTACGTTCTAGAACCTCAGCATGGAGACAGCCTGCTGGCACATGGCGGAATACAGCTCCAGCTGAATGCAAGATCTTCCCTTACCAGCTTCCACCTGGTCAGCCAGCAGCCTCAAGCACACTGTTAAGAAAGGTCTGAGTGGAAGCTGCAGCTCCGTACCCTTCCGCAGGGAAGTGAAGCCTCTGAGAGCCGGGCTGTWTCTGCCTGCCTGCCCCGTCAGCTGTCTTCAGTGTTTCAAACGGCGCGTGGACTTGTTGGAGACCTTGTCCCTTAATGCAGGTTCTGGTTAAGTTAAATGTGGGACCTTCTGGCTGCATGCTGGGAGATCACCAACATTTCTAGCACAGTTAACAAAGCAAGGATTACTGGGAGGCAACGTTTCTGAGGTAACCAATATAGTTACCAGAGAATCACTTAGTAAAGCTGTTTGCTTTACTTTGGTTTTGTGTATTTGGAAGGAACTCTCCCTTGACCYCTGTAGGGTAACCTGGGTCTCCTTTACCTCAAAAAAGGAAAAGAAGCTAGTCTAAAGCTAATCTAACTAGTCTAAAAATACTAARTACATGCAGGACACTTCCTTCCCTCCCCCCCTTTCTTTCCCCTTCTTTTTAGCTCKGAATACTTGAAGGACCATCATCCAGAAGTACTGAAAATAGTGCAGTGAAGAAACTGGAAGAACACACTTTTCAAGTCTTCACCCAGTGTCTGCCCTCCAAAACCCTTCAGCTTTCTGATAACCTTGAATACCCTTTCTTACACCCGGCTCTCACGGTGCCCCCGCCTCCCAGTCTGCTTTCCATGCGAGTCTCCGCTTCGCCGTTAACAGARGAAAACCGCACTCGTTTCCGCGGCAGTATTAACGCCCCCGCTCCCCCCCGCGCCGCGCAGCYCTCCGGAGGGGCGGCAGAGCACCGGGACAGGCGCTCCCGGGGACGCGCTCAGGCAGCCCCGCCGCCCGCGCCGCCCGCCC
>NW_028185261.1:8504207-8512396 GCF_003343005.1 Rhea americana
GCGCAGCGCCGGCAGGGGCTCCGCGGCCGCGGTGACTTTGGGTGCCAAGCCCGGGAACTGGAGAAACGCCCGAGCAGCGCTCACCCTTCGCGCGGAAGATCCCGAGTGCCGACAGCCCCCCGGGAGGAGCCGCGTTGCCCGGGCCTCGCGCGCGCGGAGAGGGGAGATCGCCGCCGCCACGCCGCACCTGCCTGGCGGCGCGGGCGTCTGCGCTGCGCTTTCAGCTCAGCAGAAAAAGAGGCGTTTAAGAGTTAACATCTGTACATGGATGCTAGTTTAGGTCATATTTACATTTATTAAACAGTGCAAACATTTATTTAAATACATTTATATTTACTAAAGTGTTTTAGACATCATAGTACTATAAACTGGGTATCATGAATAAAATTATAATTTTATTTTAATAAATTATTAAATAGTAGTACTGCCTTAACAATTGCTTTAAGTTCTACATTAGTTCAGTCTTTTTCTAGTTCACAAATGAAATGGTAAAACAACTCCTACCATAAAACAGATACAATAGCACTCAATTGCCACACAATTTAGTATTCACACACAACTCTTAATATTAAACATGTATCACGTGAATGGCTAAAAAATACCCTGAACATTCTACCTGAAGTAGGATGCACAAGTTATTTAATGGGAGCCTAAACACTCAATTCATTTCATTGAATTCATATTATTGGCYGTGCTCAACAGTCTGATTGCTACACACCTGCTTGTGATCTGTTAAAAACATGCATTAATTTAAAAGGACATTATATGTTATTGTAAAAAGTAGCACCAGTTAAAGTGTAACAGTAACTYTCTGAACTTTTACATCCCATTTATTCTAAAGCATTCAAAAATTTCTAAAAAAAACTTGATTTCTACTGAAGCCGTAGACAGAATTCTGACTGACTTCAGTATATGCATGATCAGCACACATTCTCCCAGCATCTGAGAATTAAAGGCTTTTTTTCACTTCACAGGACGGTTGATGCTGGGAAAAGCAAAGCACTTGCCAACACAGTGACTAGAGCAAGAAACCGAACTCTGCTCTCCCAGGCCTCTGCTCAGCCCAAAACGCTGCTGCTGTCTTTAATCAGATACATATCTAAATCTAGAAAGTCTCTGACAACAGATGAGCAGAAGCCGGGAGGTTACGACAGTGCTTGCCTTGTTCTTTTATTCTTCTACCTACCTATTACAGCCAGAGACAGGACACTGGCTAAACAAGCCTTAGGTCAAGCCACCAGCAGCTGTTCCCATGGTCCTATGTTYTCTTTAAACATGAAGCTGCATCGATACATTTTTGCACTGAAGAATGAAGCATGTCCTTTGAGTTCACTGCAGATATGTTCAATACATAGATTAGCTTCATGGTATTGCAATGTAGCCCTTTACTTCTCCATTGGATATTAGAAACTCTCTGCTGTGGAGAGCACCAACTTTTTTTTTTTTTTTTTTTTTTTTTTTTTTTTTTTTTTTTGCTAGCTGCCTGGCCCACACATTTCAAGCAGCCTCAAGTTCAGCTCCTCCAACCTCTCTACATATTAGAGTCTTTAAACAAATTCCCTTTGATCCTTACATAGCTCTCAGTGGACCTGTTAACTAAGCAAAACTCTGAACCCATGCACACTTGAGCTTCTGACACATTAAGGTGAGGCACAAAGACATTAAAACAAGAACTATATATACACACCATAGAATTTCACATCAACATTCAGAGTTGAGTGCAACCTAATTCCAGAAGTCAAATGCAAGTGAGAAACAGTATAAAATGTGAAAGAACAAAGATAATAAAAATGTTTACAATTAAGTGAAAGAAATACTATAAGCTTGKGGCTTACCAGCTTGGAAAGTTCCTAAAACATACCTGACAAATCCAATAAGGTCAAATTTTTCATTTTTAGTGCAGTGCTGGTGTAAAAAGTTTCCACAGCTCCCTATCCCAGCCCTGTGTTGGCCCTCCCTCTCTCTCATACCAATGTCTGACAGCTATTTCTGGTGTCATTTTACAAGCTGGATGGTGGAACTGATCTGRGTTAAAACAGGCTCTCTGCTCCCACATGTTACTTCTTTATTTGGATGACTTCTGCGACACTGTTCTGAGTGTGGCCTCCCAAACAGCTGTTCTGTCCCAGTACAGCAGCAGGACCAAGAGAAGGGGGCAATAGGTACTTAACCTGCTCCCCAAAGCTACCTCCTAAGTAACCAGAAAGATTTGGGTATTTTTTAGATTCCATGCAACCCATTTGCCTGTTTGGGCAAGTATTTCTCTGAACTACAGCGCTAGGTCTCTGACAGCTCCACAGGGAACTAATCAGCAGGTACTTCCCACCGTAGGATACTAGATCTACAGGAGCAGGGAGGAACATTCTTGCAATTAAGGAATTAAGTTTCTTTGTTTTTACAGGCTGAAACTACATCTTCATAGAGCAGGTAACTGTGTGAYATAACAGTGTCTTCATTTACATGGCTGTATAAACCCATCCTCATGACATCTCAGCAGTCACTCCACAAGGCAGGGAACACATACAGCCTACAGATACATTTTCTACCTTATCCTTCTCTCCTCTCTGCAGCACTGCAGCAATCYCAGCTCTGCTTGATGTTCACACGACACTAATTTCAGTCTCCCTCTCCTCTCTATCCTGCTACCAGTTTCCATAAAACCTGAAAAATTTCTTAAGACCTACACCTCTCTGTGAAACACTGCTGCAAACAGATGAAATTCAAAACTTAGAGGGGAGCTGACACATGCACAGAAAGACAACACAGCTGGATCTTACTGCATAGGGAACCAGGATAATAATAACAAGCCACATATTACAGTATCTATACAAGGTATGAGGACGCAACAAATCCTAAGAAATAATGATTCATAGTCAACCAAATGCATGTGTGCTACTACCTGGCACATGACAGTATGCAAGACAGGCTGGTAGGAAGACTGGTGTTGGCAGARGCAAATACTCTGTATTTGAACATGACACGTGGATTCTGCTTTCTGCYAGCACTGACACTGGCATGCTACACTGGGAGTCTGTAAAGAGCCGACAAAATGATGATCTTTCTGCCTACATCAAGTTGTTCTCTAGACAGAATTTGAAGCTCTCATACCACGTTTTGAAAGAAACGCTAACTCCAGTGGACCAATTAGCGTTAAATTGCTACACACATAATGTTCTGACAAGTTTCTTCAGTTGCTGCCTTTGTTCCAAGTCACAATTTAGCACTTTGTGTGTGTGTGTGGGGGGGGAAGAATAGTATTAAATAAAATAAACACAGATGTTTGTATCTCCGAAAAGATTTGGGGAATACTCCAGTCTGTCTCCTTTGCTTCTTCCACTACATGAAGACACATGTCTTAAGTATGACTGCAAAAATTGCTATCAAAGAAAGGCTTTTCCAGGAAAAGAGTCAACAATACCTGTGAATCAGCCAAGAGCCCAGTGCAAAGCAATGGGAAGACTTCTTTTTCWTTCCTCAAAGGCTCTTTCAGTATGAGAATGACATTTCTCAAAYGGTCTCATACTGCAGAACGTTGCTCTGCCTTTGGAAAACTAACGCATGCTTTCTCTTTGTGCTGCTGGGCTACCATGTGTCATTTCTTCTGCCACGTACTCTTCTCATTTCAGCATTTTAACRCAGATTTTGAGGAATAACTAAATATAGAGGATAACTGTCCAATATTTTCAGATGTGGTAACCCRGTCCTCAAAGTGATATTGCTGTATACGTACCACATGCTTATCTTGTGACAATGACCAATTTCCATAGCTATCGTCTGAGTATTAGAGATTTCATCTTAAGCTCACTAGCCCACAGAAATGCAGTGTATTTTGTTTCGTTTTACTCACCTTAGCACCAAACWATAGTTCCACTCACGTATTAATGAAAACAAATTCCAGTTTCCACAGTCGTTCCTATATAGCTACACCAAGCATTGCAAGAGAATCATTCAAAAACTTTTATGACAGAGAAAGTTTGGGCTGAAAATATATGGAAATATTGTTACTGAATTTATCTTTGAATCCATGAACCTAGGAATCRTTGCGTCGATACGAATATGAATCTGTGAATTATCTATAAATCATTTAAAATAAAGACAAGTTATACACAACCTTTAATAAATGTGACCTAAGGGATTCTGTTAGACATCTCACTGATGAGGTAATTGGTACTACTATGAATACTGTATCTCCTGTTTTTTGTGACAGCAATATAAAAATTAATTCTGTTTAGACATTATACACACAGACACAGCCATGTGAACGCATAGGACTGGGGAGATTACCTACTGCTTCCCATTTATTAAGTTCAGGGTTATATTTCTCAATACTCTGTAGGTATGTCCCTTTTGAATAGGAATATCCTCCTGTTACATAGATGCATCCATTCAAAACCACTGCGCCACACTCCATCCTTCTCTCCATCATGTGAGCCATCTGCTTCCATTCGTTCTGCTCTGGGTCATAGCAGTCTGTGATTGTGGTYTGTCCACCCACGAAATAGATCTTGTTTTGTAATGTAATTGAACACAATCCATATTCTTCAGGAAGAAAGGAATATAGTTCAACTCAGAATGATAATGTTAACTTAAACAAGAAATGCTATGCAGTTTATAGAACTGCAGCTACATGCAAAAAAATGGGGTCTTGGTTTRAATGCCCACTGAGGTCAGCTGAGTTTCTTCACTGAGTTTACGAGAGGTCTCAGAACTTCTGCTAYACTGGGTCTAAGTGAGACCAAGGCACTATAGAAGGCATATACATGATCACCAGTGTTTAGTGAGAACCTCCTTAAAAACTTATTGTTATGAAATGCAGAAAGTAGAGAAAACTCTATTAAAATCCATATAAAAGATCTTTGCCAGATGCCTATGAATAGACAGATTTTATGAAAAATTACTCTAGTATGTTATTGAATAGAATGCAGTGTTTCCTTAAGACAATACTTATACAGTAGTTTCTATAGAATAGATGTTTGAGGAGAGTTCTTCCCTTCCCCTTCTCAAAGCTTGGAAATAGGGATGATYCCACAGGGTCAAACATCAATTTTGGACCTTTCTGCCCCTACAAGGATTGCTCCTTTTAACAGAAGAATGTCAGAAATGCTGTAAGAGGGCTTAAAGATTCCAAGCTAGAAGTAAAAAAAATCAAGCTGTACATTCATGAGAGAAATCACTGTTTACCTGGATGTGGACTTGTGGCAACTATACTCCACTCATTGCTACCTGAATGGTATCTCTGGATTTTATCATAGGTGCAGCTTCCTCTGTACCCGTAGTGACCTCCGGTTACATAGATGATTTCGTGCAGGACACAGGCGGTGGCGTTTCCAACTCCTGTACACAGCATTAAGGTCACAACACACTTTCAGGCTCCCAAAGTACTCTCTGTCTCTTCCACCAATAATCCCATTTCAAATGACTTGCTAGTTAATATTTTAGGGTGAAATGACGCTTTCAAGCATGTAAATGAATACGCAGTTAAACAAACTGTCAAGATACCTTATCAGTATAAACCAGAAGAAATTAAATAAAAATGTATTAACTTGCATACAATATGGCCCCATACAATTTCACACATTATTAGTCACATATGTTTTAGAATAGGGAATTACTTTCAGTATTTTACTAAATTAAATAAAGCTTTTAAAGTCATCCCTTATTTGGCAAGAGAAAAGTCAATGAGAAGTGAGATTATTCAGTGTCTCAGAGTATCTTTTGTGATAGTTCTAGCCTTTCCCATCATATAATTAATGGTGCTATTGTACAAACAAGGACATAAACAAAATGGAGCTATGTTAATGCTTATCTCCAGGAAAATGAAAGAAAACTAAAGAAGGGGTTTGCAAAGTAAAATAGACAAAAAATAGGAAGAAACTACTGTATTTTTTTAAGCTTCCGAGAAAAAGTTTCACACACGAAACACAGCAAAATACAAGCACAGAATGCATAATCGTGCTCAGAGTATTAGTGTRGCATTTCTAGTTTTTAAATTAGAGTAATAGCAGAGTTTGTGAAAAATATATGAATATTGAAGAAACTGATACATGAGTAAAAGTGTTTTCCTATTATAGACACCTCACAAATCTCATTCATATATGAAAGTATCAAGTTGCAGTATAGTTTAATAAAATATTTTGTAACTAATTATCAATAATTAYGTTATACAAATTATATGATAAAATGTACAACTGTTTCTAAATTTTATAATGAAATAATACACCTCAACAGGGCTGTGATCCAAATTTGTACGTTGGTGGTAATTCACTAATTTGGCTGCTTAAAACTACACATGGGTACTTTTCATTATTTTCACACTAAAGATAAAACTTAGGCTCCTGAACAGATCATACACTGAGATATGAGAAAATTACTTATGAAAAGCTTTAAATGAAGAAGGCACATCTGTAAATAACTGCTCTGAAAACCTTATTAATTTGAACTGAAGTTTCTGTCAGATTATCCTGCTTCAAGCAAATAATTTTACCTTCTATTAGGAACTTAAGTCATTAGATTCTATACCATATTAAATAATCCAATCTCTTCATTGGAGCTTGGTCTTTGAAGGTCTACTGAATGGGCATCAATTACAGAGGTTTTTCTTTTTCCTTTCTAATCTGTACAGAGATTTTACTCCTGGAAGGGGACAAAATTAAACTGAGAATACTACTCAGATGTGACCACCAGCATCTGTARCACAGCTCCCAGCCCCGAGCACAGGGTCTGGCTCTTTGCAGTAGTTTGGCTAGTGAGGACCTGACCCAAAAGCCCACCAAAATTAACAGGAAGATTCCTATTGACTTCAGTAGAACTTGGATCACACTTGGAACACACCTGTGGCATTTGTAAGTGGCATCCAGCMAAGGACAGACATTGGAAGCAGCAGCTGTATGAATGCTTACGTACCTTTGATCATGTTTGCAATAGGAACCCATTTCTTTTTTAAAGGATCGTAGAACTCGGCTTCTTGCACCGGAGCTCCCTTTCTGTAGCCACCCAATGCATAGATGCATCCACCCAAAGAAACTGCACAGTGATAGTATCTTGCATCAAGCATGGGGCAGCCTTCTGTCCACTCGTCTCGTTCGCTGTTATAAATCCACACGGTGTCGAGGGCTTCGATGCTCTCAGTTCTATAACCTCCTGTCACATAAACGTTGGGGCCCAAGTTAGTGACACCATAGCTCTCTCTGGTGTGATCTGGCATGTCCGTTCCCTGGACCCAGGCATTGGTTAAAGGATCCCAAACATGCACTTCTGATAAGGGATGCCAGTAATAGCCTCCAATCACATACATGGCTGCCGTTGGTCTTTTGGAAATGCCTTTGGGGTTTGGATTTAGTGCATTGTATACGAGTGACCTGATCTTATTATCATTTAGTCGACACTTTTTTTGCAGGCTTAAAGCTGACCTTAAGTACATGCTATCTAAGTCAATTTTGACACAGCTAAGTAGCTCATAGATGTATTCAATTCTCTCTTCTACGTTGTGTGCAACCCACTTAACGACAGCTTCGATGGCTGTCTTCTCTTGCCAAACATTGAGGTTCTCTCTGGAGAGAATAAAGAAGAGCTTCTCCTTGCCGATGTCCAGAAATTCTTCCTGCCTCCACACATCCTCAAACTGCCACAGCAACAGCCGCCGTGCCTCCTTCTCCAGCTCGGAGCAATGGTGGTATTCGGCGAAGGAGTGCATCCCTATGCAGTTGTCTGTGTCTAGGTGCCTAAGCAGGAACTGCTCGCAGGCTGTCTTCACCGACACGAACTGGAGGAGGTCCGCAGCCTGCAGCAGGCTCTGAACGTTTCTCTTTGTTATGTGGATCTGTGCTGTGTAGGCATAATTCACCAGCGCTTCCAGTATGATGTGGCTGAGCCCGGGGAGTCTGATCTGCTTTTTAGACTTCTCTTTCATGTCGGCTGTGAACATCGCTTTAAAATAATTGCTACAGGCTGCTAACACAGCTCGGTGACAGTGGAAGATGACCCCAGAAGCGCACTGAAGAGTAATGTCGGTAAACAAGCCGTCCAGGTAAAACGTTCGGAACGCCTCCAGCATACCCCCCGGGTGAGAAAAATCGTTGTAAACGTAGACGTAGTCCTCCTGCCCAGCCAGTGCCATCACTGCCGGCGCCCCACAAAAGCAGGCGCTCCTCGCTCCCACACAGCGCTCGCCGCCCGCCAGCGAAAACCGC